>NW_027526245.1:37588036-37808036 GCF_048455015.1 Haemaphysalis longicornis
CAGGTCTTCGCCAGATCAGAGGTAAACTCCTGCCCTGTTGCTATAACTGCAATGATTTGTTCAAGATTATTCACAGTTTCAAGCAGCTGTTGTCTAGTTTGTTGTCAAATACATCGTAAGTAAGTGAACGAAGTCCACACTTTGAAGACCAAATGAATGAAGCAAATGCCTTCCGCGTGCCTAGTGTGGTTGCCGCGAGAGAGCGTTTATAAGAGAAGCACTGAATACCTGCGGTAAGCTGAGCAGCGCTGCCAGGGTCCATGCAGCCGTCACCATCTTGGACACTGTCCTTCGTGCGTTGGCACGGCGCATTGGGAAACGCATGGCCGCGAATCGGTCCAGCGCGATCACCACCAAGATGAAGGTGGACACGTAGAGGGCGAACACCTGAAAGAACTTGACCAGCTTGCAGGCCGCGTCCCCGGCCCTCCACTGCACGGTCCACGTCCACGCAGCCTCGGCGAACACGCAGAACAGAGTCACCAGAAGGTCGGCTACGGACAGGTGGGCGAGGAGCAAGTAGAGGGACGACCGGGCACGCCGCCGGTGGGTCCAGATGGAAACCAGCGTCGCCGAATTACCGAGGAGCGAGAGCACGCCGATGAACACCAGCACGACCACGCGCACCAGCGAGGAACGTTTGAAGACCGGCGCCGACGGCAGCGACACGGCTGACGTGCACTCGCCGGACTCTCCGCAGGCAGTTGGCAGTTGAGTGGTGACCGGCGAGACGCTGATGCCGCTGGTACGAGCGGTGACGTTCCAGTGCTCGCCTACTTGCGTCACTAGATTCGGAGCGGAAACCGCTCGTGCCGTGACTCCGGCCGACATCACTAGAGCGAAACCCGTCAGCAGCAGTGCCTCAAGGCGAACCACGCTGGAGCGTCTTCGCAGTGACGTCTGCCACGACATACTTTTTTTGTTTCTCCACCGCGTGTATCGAGGGACACTGAGAAGTACTCCTAGAAGGCAATGAAGGATGCACGCTGCCGAGGCCGCAAGGAGAAAAAAAGGCCGTGTGTCGGCCGATCGGTCGCTTCGTTTCTTCCGCTGTTTTTCGGAAAACTGATGTCACGTAACTCCGATTTGATGGAACAGTGGCCCTCGTGGTGGTGACGGCTGCCGCCGTCGCATCGCCCTCGTCGGTACGTCGTTCGTGCACTTGTAGGGAAAAGAAGTAGAAGTACGGAATCGCCGGTTCCCAGGGCGACAAAACGAACAGATCACGCGCCACGCCGTGTGGGCAGCGGACGCACCACGCGCGCGGCAAAACTCCGGTTCGGACTCGGAGAGCGCGCTCCCGTGCCGCCGCCGGTCGGAGACAGTGTGGAGCCGTGCCAGTATCGGCACATGCGTGGCCCTTCGCATCTCCCTCCTGCGCTGCCCTCTCCCTCGCGGTGGAGCACGCGCACCGGGCCCGCGCGTCGGCTGCGCTCCGCCAGCCGTGGCGCGCTCGTCGCGTTGGCCCGTTGCCGAAGCCGCCGATGTCACCTAGGCGCCCGCGCTGCCGAAGTCGTCGCGTGTATGGCGCACAGTATGTTCGCTTTGCACGGAAAGGCTAATGAGATGCGAACGCTGCGTGACATGGTGCCTAAAGCCTTAGGCCGAGGTCCATTGCTCCTGTGCAGCCATCTGCTGCGAGTTGAGGGTCTAGGCAACAGGTAGCAGGCATTTTTTCCTAGGAAGCCCGGCAGTGCAATGATACCAGCTCCTGTATTGTCATCTGCAGCAAAATTGTTTTTGTCAGGTGCAAAAATGAACGCACAAGCAAGGCTACCAGGGTGCCAACTGACATACCTACGTGCGTCTAATAATTCAGCGCAAAAGCTCATTGTTGACAAATGTTTCTTGACAGTGGTAACTTCTGACTAAAGCTAATCGAACGCTGTTTCAAATGGTGCAGTTCCAATTAGCCCAGCAATCATGTTCACGTTTTCTGGAAGAAAATGTACAGTTTGTTTGGAACATGCGCTCCTCGGCATCCACAATGTTGGCTATACATTTACGAAACATAAAAATAGCCGCACTGGCGTAATTCACGAAGTTTATTCTATGACATGAAATAAAAAAAAAAAACTTGTGGTAGCTAAAAACGTTGAAGCACTGCACAGCTATGCAAGCACTGACAATTGCGAAAATACCAAAAATACATAAAAATGCACAAGCACTCCAAGAAGAAAGAAAATATGTGAGTAGAATTAAAACCACATTGATAATAATAAAAATACTATGGGAATATTGGTTAGGTCAAACTGACTTGTTCCTGTGGAAGTCCTAGTCCGTCGACGCGATATGAATAAAGGAATCCCTCTAATAGTTAATGCTGCTCTTTAGAAAAAAATCACTCACGGTTGACAGGCTTCACACATGCATATTCATAAAAATGTAAACGGCATAGCTTTCATATTTTGTATTGCCCTTTGGTCGAAACAAAATACATGTTCTACAACTAAGCGGGCTTCTTATGCGAAAACGGTAATTGAACACCAGTGGAAGCCATAAAAAATTCACTACATATCCACTCTGTCAAGAAGCATGATTAGCGAAGGTGGGCTCAGTCCATGGAGTACGCGAAACAAAACCCATTTAGAGGTACACTGGAAGCCCGATGATACGTCCCCCGGACTTACGACGACCCGCTTCTTACGAGGGATCTCCGCGGTCCCGGCAAACTCCTCATAGAAACAATGCATTAAAAACCCCGATGATATGACCCTCGGGTGCACACGGTCCGCTTCATACGACAGACCCTGGCGTGAATAAACCGGCGCTTTTCACATATTTTACACCGCTTCGCCGCCTTGTCCTGACCTTCTTTATTCTTAACCCCAGTTTTACGCTGCTTGATGTGCAATGGTGCGCAGGCGGGTCAGACCACTTACTGAACAGACCCAAGCAAGCAGGCGGGTACTCCTGAACGGGAGTTTACCAACGATGGCCCCACGCTGCAGCAGTATGCCAACACGCCAACCACGGGAAGTCGAAGTTCAGGTGGAAGGTGGAGCGTGAATTCCAAGCGCCTCTTGAGCCTCCGACGAACGCGGAAACATACGACGCAGCGCCACGGCGATGACCGGACAGCCGCTTCCCCAGCCCGCTCGATCCCAGTTTCTTCCTTTCACGACGCTTTTTCTCCCTATATCTCTGCTATCTGCTAATCAAAAGCCTCATTGTCACTACGTTGTTTTCTTTGCTAGAGCACCTGAATTCACGCGCCTGCACAGCAAGGGTGGAGAAAAATAAAAAATACAGGAGGTGATCGGGGGAGGCACCTTCCCGTTGGTATCGTCATTTTGGGTCCACGCTGGCCGCCGCAGGAAGTCACTGTGACAGGGCGGCGCTATAATTTTCGCCGCAACACTGTTTACTCGCGAAGGTTGAATAATCTTATCTATTTCGCGTTGATGGGTCTTGTGGGAAACGATAACAGCTATGTATTAGCCAATGACCGGATAGCGTTGGCACGGGACCATTCGAAGTATATCTCCACGTACGGCAATGCACTTTTTTGTTTATCTCGGCCTTGTACTACCGGTCCTTTCGCTTGGCCTTGGCAGTTTTAAACTCGCCTTTTCCTCGCTCAATTTGCTCGACCACGGCGGCCTGATATCACGTAGCGCGCCGCGCTTGGCTGGCGGCCTACCTGGACTCCATACAGAGGAGGAGGGCACAACAAAGGCGTCGCTTATCGTTAACTTGGGATTTAAACTAAAGGTTCGCAAATAGTGGGAGAACGTGCTGAATATAGTAGTTTAAATAAGTTTTAAGCCACCTGCTGCATGAGACCGTCTATCAGGCCAGCATTTACTCGCATTCCGGTCGTACGACGCTTTCTCGCGGTCCCTAGAAAGTCGTATTATCGGGGTTCCGCTGTATAACGGGCGGGCGGCGTGCGCCATTGCAGCGTTAACGCTGCTCTGTTAGCACGGGTACTGCCCCTGGCAGCCGTTGTCGCTTGAGCAGCACTTCTGGCAGTAGCTCTCTGCGGGGGCGCTCTGCTCCTGGAGAGTCTCTTTTTCGCTCTCTGCTATGCGCAGTTACCACTCACCAGCACCGGTCCACGTGAAAGTACAGTGGTAGGTCACCTGTAAACCCCTCCAGTTCTCTTTCCTTACTTTCAGCCCGTATTGGCCTAACGCTTCATTGTTGCTTAAAGAATATATTTATACTCACCGCCGTAAATCTCGCGAAACTCAGCCTCCTTATTTACCCGTACAAATTTGTGAACAATCTCAGTTCCGTTAACATATGCAACCGCGATTCATTCAAAAATTCAAATTGCACCAGATTCGCTTCGGCTAGAAAGCTTCTCTTACCTAAAATCTGCACCAATTATGGCAAGCCGAATACAGGCACACCTGGCTATAACGAAGCTGGCAAAAATTCGCAATTATTCGTTACATGCAGGTTTTCGTGACACGCAGGGTTCGAGTTAAAGGTCGCGTGTATTAAGCGAAAACAAAACGAAAATGCTAGACATCAGTGATGGTGAACTCGCCCTTAAATGATTATTTCACAGTGAAAAACTGTGATTTGTGACCAAAAACTTACTGACTACACGGCACTCCAAAGAAACAAGGTCACTTACCCCCGCATTCGCAAACGTAATTAAGCCTCACCTTCCCCTTTTGACACTTTTCGGTGCCTTAACCCGTTTAAGGACCAAACTTGTTTGGAAAGGGCGCCTCCTTGTTCAGAGGGCTCTAGCTGGGATACTGTACCGGGTGGCGACGTTCTTTCTCGCCGGCGGAGACGGCATTTAAAATTGCGAGATTGTCTTGAAAACGCAAAACGTTTAGTTTTCTGGCAGCATAAGTCATCACCGACGAAATAACACCGCAGATTGCAGCGGGGGCGGGCGACTAGACGTCAACAGGCAGGCCTAGCATCTAACCTACTCCGCACTCACTGGAAATGCAGGGTAGTTTGTGGTGTTGGGGAGGTTCGCTAAATTAGTGAATTCCTCCAGGCGATTTTTCTGAAAAAGTGCAAAAAGCAATGGATCATCAGCGTAGCGATTTTCTTTACGTCAAGGTTAACCGCCGCAACTGATTCGTTGCATAGAGGTCGCGAACACTTGAATTTCTATGGCACTGGCAATCAGAAATTGAAAAATTTCGTTAAAACAAGGAATTCGTTACATCGAGGTTTGTTACACCCAGTTTTAACTGTACCACCTTTGTGGCTGTCAATAGCTGGAGTTTTGCTCCGATACAAGCAAAATAATTCCCATCTTCATCAAGCTTGACGAAACACCTGCCTGAATATTTCCTGAACAAGTAATAAATTTTTAAACTCCCTAAACCTTATGTGTTCATGCTGTGTTTGTTTCTGCACCCCTGACCTGCTCATCATCTTTGTATTTTGGTAACATTGACTCTTACGATCTGTGTTCAATCTTGCATGGTGAGCATGCAAAACACGGGCAAAGAAGCTTATCGAGTTGTATTTCACAATAACGTATGATAACTTTTTTCATTGCTGTTCTTGCTGCTGAACTCAGTTTTTCATGTTCTATCTGTAATAGCAGGACCTCCTCAAGCCTCGCGCTCTGGGACCTCCTTCTGTATACTTAGTTATCTAAATATGTCTTCATCAAATAAACAACATCTTCTTATACCCCCTCTCCAGCATGGTTTTTTAGACTATGCACATGGGGTTGCGCCGGAGGAGTTTTTTGCTTGCGTGGAACCACGGGATTTCAAATTTCGCCTAGCCATATAACGAAATGCATCTAACGCTCTTATGCGGAAGTTCAATGCTAGCAACGTTAGTCGTGAGATGGTGTCTAGAAAACAGATACGTTAATCACACTTCCACCAAACATTCGCTTTGTAGCGTTTACTAGACAATTTGATGGAACTCCGAAAAGCGCTTCCGTCAGAAACAGCTACAGAAAATATTAATTGATACGCCATCTCACGATACTGCTAGAAAGTACTCGAAAGTGATAGTCTTTGTAAATGCCGCACTATTATAGTGATTAGGTTGCGTATACTTTGATTTCATTCGCTACTTTCGGACATGAACGTGAAATCTTCCGCAAAACTCTCTCAGTTGAATTTACCACAACGTGTTCAGCCAGGTGTCTCCTCTCTCTTGTAGGCAAAGACTGTCGGTACTAGTAAGTGCAGTTACGGGCACTTTGTGAAGCATGTCTCGCAGATATCTACCAACCCAGAAGGCAATGGAAGTATTTGGGCTTGTTGGTTTAGGCTTCATACAAAAAACAACGCTCAAGCAATGTAAGTGTTTTGGCGTATTGGTTCATGCTTCATACAAAAAAACAGTGCTCAAGCAATGGAAGTGTTTGGGCTTGTTGGTTCATACTTCATTAAAAAAAAACAGCGTTCAAGCAATGGAAGTGTTCGGGCTTGTTGGTTCATACTCAATGCAAAAAAAAGCGCTCAAGACGAGACAAGGGAGGAGGCTACACACACTTAGCGATGTGTACTTCATACAAAAAACAGCGCTCAAGACGGGACACAAGGTAGGAGGCTACACACACAGCGCTGTATGCTCAGCGCTACGTGTGTATAGCTTCCTCCATTGTGTCCCGTGTTGAGCGCTGTTTTTTGTATGAAGGCTCACTTGTCGCCTTGGTACTCCACTTGCTCATAACGAGTGTTCAGAATTTACTAGCAGTCACAACCACCACAGCCATCCGTCCTCAAGTACAGTCTAGATTAATTTGAAGGTTATCGCGTGAGCGGCGACCGACTGCGATGACAGCGCCTTAGCGTGACACTTTTTAGCATCACACACAACGAGATTATGCTAGGTTTGCTTCTCCCATGGCTGTTCCAGGCAGTGCGCGCACTGCCGTCAAAAACGATAAAGGCCACGCTCGTTTTTTTTCTTTATCCTTTCCTATTGCCATCGACATACTTAACACTGGTACGCAACCTTGTCAGGGTAACTATGCCTGCATGCCGGGGCATTGTTGTGTAAAAAAATTGTAATTTGCTTCCCCAATGCCGCAATGCCGAGGTATCTTCGATGTTATCAGGTTGCCGAGGAATGAAACGCGGCTACGCCACCCAAAAGGAATGAAGAAAAAAGAACTACGGCAGTCGGACTTTGCTGAAGGGGGTGAGCGAATTCTATGCAACAACCTGGGGGTGAGGGAGGGCAGCATAATCTCATCTTCACGAATGAAACAAGGCGCAACAGGACGGCGCTCTGAACTTGCTTGCTCGGTGCTCCCGCGATAACCTTCAAATTGATCCTGACTGTACAAGGACGATCACCTCAGCGTTGATAAGGTACCGCAACTGTAACAGTCCGGCCACGCGTGCATGTATCTCTATTCAAAGCGAGATGTTTCCAGCAGCTGAGGGAACATGCTATGCAGGCTTCGATCTTCGATCACTGTCTTGAACAGAAAAACTGGTAACAGGGGTTATTGAAAGAACTGCCTCACGAAATTTCCCCAAGGAGGCAAATAGCTTCTCTGCTCCGCTGACAATAGTTTCAGAACCTTGAGCATTTTTTATTCATTTTCAGAAATCTCCGTCTATGTTTTTTTACTACAGAAGAAAGCAGGAAAGCAGAAGGAAATCCGGTCATCGTGGACGGTTGCACAAGCAACTGTAGCGGATTTTTGAAACGACGTATTCTCCACGTCGCCGGCGGCGCCGAAATTTCCGCCTCTCTTCAGTCCAGAAGATCAACCAAATTTTTTGGTAACCTTTCGCTCTCCACCAACCAACCACCTTCATTACTGGGTGCAAGAAATGAGCAAGAAATATGCTACTTTGAATTCTGAAAAGTAGGGCAATATTGTGGCCTGTACACAGTCCCCAACCCTTGCATTGCCTATAGCGCGGCCGACATATCGACCACGACCAAGCAGCAAAGGCGTCGACTCACAATTTGTTTCAGTGCGATGCCATCGAATTGCATTGGTGAGACGAAAAACTCCCCAGAGCAACTCGGGCAGCTACAAACAAGAGATAAAGTGCGTTGTTGGTATAGTCGGTGATGCGTAACTGTTGGAATAAACAGCGCAACCGAAGGCGAAGGGCAAGGACCCTTTTACAACCACCACAGTCGCCCGTCTTTCAACTACTTTCAAGCACTACTTTGAACCACTGACGTATTTGAAAGAACTCATCTGCGTCTTAAAGATGTAAAAACACGTACAACAACAGGCAAAATTGTAATAAAACCCGCCGCGGTGGCTCAGTGGCTAAAGCGTTGCGCTGCTGAGCACGAGGTCGCGGGTTCGATTCCCGGCCGCGGCGGCCGCTTTTCTGATGGAGGCGAAAAGCAAAAACGCCCGTGTGTACGAGATTTCGGCGCACGATAAAGATCCCCAGGTGGTCAAAATTAAACCGGAGCCCTCCACTACGGCGTGCCTCATCGCCTGCGTTGCGTCGGCGCGTTAAACCCCACAATCAATCAAAAATTGTAATAAAGCGGATCAGATTTTAAGTTCTTTCAAGAAAGCAGCCATTCCAAGAATGCAATCTCTTTTTAAAGGCAGTGCATTCGATGACTCTCTGATAGAGTTGCCTCCAACTTCTGAATTTGGAAACGCTTGGATGACCTCTCTGGTCGATTGGGTCTTTCTCCTTACTGTTATACGGCAGTTTGCAAATTCTGGCACGCAGTCGCTCTCGCGACATACGGAGGCCGATGTGGCCTGCCTTCTGCCTACCAAATCCGCCAGCCGCCCGTTTTGTATTTTCCGTCTTCGTCCAGTGTTAAAGTACACTAGCAACATGAGTTCATTGCATCTAGTATTGTTTCTACGTATACGTATACCTATCTACGTATCTACGTATTAGATCTAGGTATAGGAGCATTGCAGTAAATTAAACCTTCTGCGGATGGTGCGAGCTGATTTTATTGTGTGATCATGCATCCATTCGGTTTTCGGACAACTTTGTTAGTTTCTTTGACGAGGCCTCACAACCCTTTGGTAGCGGGAAATAACACCTTGAAATTAGCGCGATTTTTGTCCTTTATTATTAACAATGTAAGAAACGTCATTCAGATAATAAATTATTGCAATCTTCTGTGGTGGTTCAGAAGTGTTCAGCGTTTAATCTTGGTCCTCAGACCCTTTAGTTCTGTGACAAGCCCATCCCCCACTGAAAACGTAAGCGTTTTTGATAAGCGATGCCTGAAACCTTTTGTGCACGGGTTGTGGCCACGATTTTCTAGTCGCGTTACGCAAGGATTACAGCACAATGCTCCTCTTTATCAGCTAACACTACACGTACAGCTAAATAGTAAGAATGCTATCTTGGCTGAACGGTTCACAAACTTGCACAAATAGGCCCTTGAAAAATCGCTTTTCTTAGGCCTATATCTGGAATCATGTTAGGTAGCCGCAACGTTGAGCTCTTCCACATGCAAAACAAAAACTTCCTCTACGACAAGCTGTGGAAAGCGGATCACGACGTCAGAGCTCATGGACTAACGTTAGGCGACATCAGGTGGGAACATGCGCGTGTTCTCATTGGAAAGGGTGGGCTGTGTTAGTGTTTAAATTCCGGGTATCGTAGAAGGGATTCCGGCCCTGAAAACACAAAAAGCGAGTGCGCAATTCTGTAAAATAACCGGCATTGACATAACAGGTAAACTAAAGACGGAACGTCACTGCGGCACCAGGACTGCACACACAAAACACAAGTTAGCCTGAATGGGAGTTTCTTGGCTGGAATACGTCTTTTAAACTCCTCACGACAGACGGTCTGCTCCCACGTGTTGTAGTATGATGGTGGGAAAACTGCCAGTTTACACCGGGGGCCACAAGCCGTCGTAAATAAGCGCATTTACCACGGTTGTACCTCTTCACAAAACGCAGTATTTGGCTGTGATTACTGCGTTTGTCCTAATGGGAGTATTAAAAACTCCCACGCCTCCTCCATTTCCTTCTCCTCCACCTTCACCCCTTCCTACTCTATGCCTCCTTACAAAATGGCTGCCAGTTGGTGTCGTGTGTCGTGTGAGCTCCAGCGTCCCCGAAAATTTATTGCCAGTGTGAACTTGCGGCCGGACGAGCGGATGTGAAGTGCTTCCCAACAACCGAAGCTCGTTGCGAACATTGTGGAACCAGCCTGGACTGACGTGCGACGGACTGCAACGTCGCCTCCGTGTCACCGACCTTCGAGCCGACGGAATACGCCAGCCAGCCGACGCGAGGCCTAAATGCAGTGATCGCTGAGAGTGGCTCGTTAAAAACAACGCGGTTGTGTCTCTGCGAGGTGGTTGAAGGTAAGGCTTTCACGTTTTTTATTGTACGCAACATTTTGGGAGACTTGTGCCCCTTCTACCGTCAAATAAACTCAACGCGTTTCCCGCGCCACTGCACGGGCGATTCTCCGCCACTGGAGGTGAGCGTTGTGCGTGAAAGACGGCACCATGCCCGGAGCGTCATTGGGGAGGCCGAACGGTGTGAAAGCAATGCGTATTTGCGCGGGTCTCGAGCAGAACACTCATTCATTCACACTCGCAAGCAGAATGAAAACTGTCCGAACTCTGGACGTCTGTTAGGTGTTTTTATTAGGCTGTGTCTGTGGCTTACTGGCAAGCGAGGGTGAAGTTGGCCGGTCAAACGTCGCAGGGCGGCCGCTTTTCTTGAGAAGTAGGCGTGGTGCCAGCCGCGCCTGCTACGAGGAGGGTGACTGCCGCGTGCCGCCGGCGATTAATTGCTTTCACTGGAAAGGGAGGAGGTCGGGGCCCCGTGGGAGCTCTCCGTACGCTAGGCGCGTGTAACTAAAACCAGCAAACGCTATTCGAGGGAGCATTCTGTAGAGTCGACAGACGACTGCTCATTTTATTTATTTCTTTATTTATTTTTTGAAGGGGGGCACGTGCAGGCGTCACACCGACCGAAATTTTTCCTTAACTTTCGGTGAGGGAAGAGTGGGGCAGTGCGGGGGGTAAAACCTGAAGCTCGTTCCCAGAACACTACACGCAAGGAAAAGAGGGAAAGGAAGCATTTTGAGAAGTTGGTCGCCACAAGGGTAGCGCACCTTTTTGAACAGCAGAACACTTCGTTTTGACGAACTAGTGAGCGCCGGTGTCTCGGACAGAAGGGGAATTTTGCGTAGCTTTACACAAACATTCAGACATTACGGAAAGTTGGACGCAAGAGTGACAAATTCAGCGTCTTTACAGTGCCGTTTCTTTTTTTCTTTTTTTTTTTCAGGTCAGATGCCCAATATGCTTATGTATTTGTTACCGCAGATTTAAAGCGTTTTGCTATCTCTCTAATGAATGTGCTGCTGTGGCTTCTAGAACGTGCCAGGGGGTGCGGCAACGTCAGCGTTTGGGAGGCAGGTGCAAGCAAACAGCGCACCGACGACATGCTGACCTCATTGTTTGCAAATGGCTTAAATTTTTTTCGTTGAGGAGTGTTGTAGTAGATAAAGTTCTTACCAAGATACCTTATGTTCTCGATATAGGTGTTTTGTTGATTCAGTGTTTTTATTGTCTTATTAACGTGTTCACACGTATATCGTATTCATGTAATTTTATGCAATAAATTGACTGTGCAGAAAACAAACTTTTCACGTTTAGCCATTCAACGTTTGAAGCGGAAAAAACTAGAAATTACGTGATCGCCAACGAAAAATAAAAATGCGGCCTGTGCCCTTATTAAGAACTCCCAAATGCAGTAATAAATTCCACTGCAGCGCATATATATGAAGCGCACAAAAACACACACACAAAAAAAAACCTCGAATGCAGGTCAACACTGCTCCCAATGCGCCCCCTGAAAACTCCCAGTTGGAGGAAACAATACACTCCCAATGGTACCCCTGGAAACTCCCATTGTAGTGGCAGTAAAATGAAACTCCCGTATGCTACTGAAAAAACTGCCGAAATAATGGGAGTAAGGCGAAACTCCCATTGGAAGGAGTTTTGAAAACTCTGAATTGGTACTGAGTTATGACACAAGCCATTTACTCCCATTCCGGCTTATTTGTGTTCTGTGTGTACACGAAATGACTGGGACTAATACGAGAGAAACCAAACTTCCTAAGTGGGTCGAGATGGGCCGCCGGTGATTTTCGGTGAAGCGCCGCCTGGAGGTCAGTTGGCCTGAGCCTTCCACGACATATAGTTTTATAGTAATATATTCTAGAGGGAAATGGGGCGCCATTGTCTAGGCGCGCCGCGCTTCAGCGAACGGGCTGTCATGTACCAGGGCGGCACGTTCTCCGTGTCCTTGGAGTGGCTCATGAACAGGCTGCAAAGTTGCCTCTGGCAGCGAAAAAAGAACAAAATTATGGTAAAAGAACATTAAAAAGTAGTGAGTTATCATAAAACTAATGTTCTAAGAAGATTGATTCGCCCAGAATTATTTAAAAGGTGTATGCAGTACGAACAAGCAAATAAATGTTACATAAGGTGTTCCTTTTGCTTCAAGAGCACAAAGTAGCCATGTGGTTAGGTAGCCATGTCAAGGAGGTGAGAAACGTTGCTCGCCGCTATGGCGGCGCCCTGGATGGAACGCGACTGCAGCGGCCGATTTCATTCTGGTATATAATAGTATGAAACCATATGTTCAACGAGGACGTGTGCAGCTTTCCCCATGGCGGGGTTATGATGTGCCATAATCGTAGATGGCAGCGGGGCCCCAGGAAACCCGATCCAAGGCGTACCAAAGGAACGCCGGGGCACGTGCATAGTCGCGATTACAGCGGGACACCTACGACACCTCCGGGACACCTCTAAGGTGTTCCCCTCTGATTCCTAGCTTTAACTGCTGCCTGCCTTTAGGGTTCGTCTTGCCTTCGCGCCTTGCAGCTCTGGAGCCGCTTCCAGAAACAACCGATTGAACCGCGGCTACCGGGGCCACTACACGCTCTCGTTTGCTCCTTTTTTTTAGCCTTTTCTCTTCAGAATGCCAGGAGACCAAAAAACGCCAGAAGACCAAGAAACCGGGAAGGGCCAGGACAATAAAATAAAATGCCCGTAGGGGATTTTCTCTTAGTCTTCCCGCGTTTGTGAAATTCTTGCGATTTGTCAAAGTTTTGTAACAGCGGCCACATCACCACACTCATCACCTTTAATTTGATATTGCCGCGCACGCGATCTGTTGGCGGGGCAAGGTACGGACGATGGTTTCACAGCAATCAGTATGATGGCGCAACTGTAACATTTGATTGGTCGTAGGGTTTAGCGCGCCGGCGCTACGCAGGCGATAATGTGCGCCGTAGTAGAGGGCTCCGGATTAATTATGACCACCTGGGGATCTGTGACGTGCGCTGAAATCTCGTACACACGGGCGTTTTCACTCCATCAAAAAAGCGGCCACCGCGGCCTGGAAAAGAACCCTGGTGACATTTCAACGACCGCAGCGGGGGACACAACGTAAACGGAGGGTTTGGATTTGGGGTGATGGGGAGCCTGCACTTCCGGGCCATAGAGTGTCGAATAGGCGTCTAAACTGGGGGTGGGAAAAAAATAGGGAATAGATGAAGCAGTAATTCGATAAAATTTATTACAGGTAGAATAAATAATTCCAATAAAACCGGCCAGTCTGTTGTTAACAGCCGATGCCCCGCTACGAAGGAATAGCCTATAATCATCTTCATTATCATCATAATACGCCGGAAAACTGTTTCCGCTCCCCGAATTACTACTTCTGCGATCAGTATGCTCAAATTACCCATCTAAGCCTCAGTACACGTCTCTCACAGATGTTTCTATGTTGAAGGTCACAACGCGTTCACTTGATCCATTCTTCGTCAGGTAAAACTATACAGCAACCATGGAATTGCTCCTCGCATTTTCAGTGGTTCCATCACCATGCACGCGGAAATTTACTTTTTTTTGCAACTAAGTTACATTGTTTGCAGTAGCATCTCTGAGAAAATTGGCCTGAATTGAAGCATTCTTCGTTTTTTTTTCTATCTGTGTGCCATCTATGTGTCACGACGACGTCGTATCTTTGACCTACTGAATCCTCCAATAGTTTGGGAAAATAATTATGTTAGACAGCCAAATAGCTTAAATGCAAACTAATACATTCCACAAGCAGTACATGCAGACGTTGTTTGCATAATTATGCGAGAGTGATCCACATCCTGTCAGTGATCGACGTTCCTGAAAGCTGCCCTTACGCTGTTGCTACTAATTTTATTCTCACAGAAAGCACCTGCCGCCCTTTCAAGATGATCGACACATGGTGTCCGGATATAGCTTTCGACACAGGCTTTTGGCTTTCCTAATGACGAAGAAGGCCCTTTCTTTTTTCACTACGAGTAGTGTTGTTCAGTGGAACAAACTGTCTCGTGCGGCTCGGTGCATGACCACACAAGGCGCGCGCATAAAATGCGTTAAGCATCAATGAACACACACTATTTTTTGTGCGGGCTTGTGCATGCGTAGGCACTTGCAGCGCAGAATACAACTCTACGAGAAAGCAGAGCGCATGTCATGTCAGCAAAAGCTAGCAACAGTAATGCGCATGCCCCGGTTACAGACTTTAGTAACGCTTGGTGGCGGGCTAGTGGCTTGAACAGCGTTGGTAGGATTGCGCTGGGTATATAATAAAGTGCACTGGAAACGAGACATACACGACGTAAAGACTGCGCACTGACAACTGTTTATTAAAAATGAACTGCTAACATATATGAACACGAATAGCAAAGAAAAAACCTCGACAAACAGCAATGCCGAAGGAGCGAATGGGAAGCGGCGATTAATATATCTGAAAGGCCTTCCCGGCGGAACGGGCTGCGGTTCGCAATGGGCCCGCTAGATTTACGAACATTCATGCAGCGAGCGGGCTGGAAGATGCTTTCTCTCGGGCAGGAAGTGGCGTCATGATTACGCAGTCCAGACCCTTGGTCTACACCGGATACCAAAAAATCTAGGAGCAAGCCAACCGCAACGGGCACTCTGTCGTCGGATACGGCCCACTTCACAAAATGTTGTATCGCTATTTTCGCTGCGTATGTTTCGTCGGTGCGCTCAATACGTACGGGTCTTTTCCCGAATCTGGGCGCGAGCATGACGCAGTGACACCGAGACATTTCGGCAGCACTTTTCCGTCGCTGGATACCCATTCCTTTTTGGCTTGCGAAATCCTCACGGTCCTTGAGAAGGTCGTTTTTTTTCTTTCAAACTGTAAGGAATGGTGGGCCGGACCGCGTAGAGAGTCATGCACCCCAACTACGTTCTCGCACACGCACACAACATAATAAATAAACTAGATAATGTGCAAGGCGGGAATGGTGCTTAAAGGGGTCCTGAAATACCTTCCGCCGATGCATGGATGTACATGTAACCAAATAAAGCAATGTATTAGCAATCTCCTCCCGCAAGAATTTTGTTAAAGCGATGAGTATTAGCTGAGAGATCGTAAATCAAAAACCGCGCATTATCGTCGCGCCGCGTTTCCTCTTCCTTTCGCTGTTGACGGCGCGAAAGCCTTCCCTCCCATGATGCTGCACTCTTCAGCGAAAACGTACTACCGCTATGGCGCTCCTCATACTGCCGTGTGCTACGGGAAAGCTTTGTTGACACCATGAATCCCGCACTCCGCTCAAGGCTGGAAAAGCGAACGAAAAATCTGGCCGCATTTGCGCGGCGGCCTGGCCTTGCCCTTTCGCGGTGTACGTTGCGACGTTGCTGCAGTTGCTATCGGCGGCACGTGACTTGTTATCGGCGGCGAACTCGCAGCCGCTCGAAGAGGATCATGCGCTCGGTCCCTTTCATGCATCGCGCACTGTTTATCCAAAAAGCGCCGTATCAGATGTGGCCCCGCTGGTGCCGGGTCTTATTTTGCGGCGGTGGTAATTCCTGCCCGCGGCATGTGAAAAAGACATTTTGAACCGATACAGAACCTGTGCACAAAACGCTTCAATCATGTGACCAGTTCAGCTTGGGGCGACGCGTGGTGGAGAGCGGCAACGTTGGCAAAACATGCTCCGGCGCGGCTCTGAGCTTTCTAGCGCTGGAGCGAGCGCCATTTCTTTGACAATCTCAAACATCGGTTGCCTTGGCAACAAGGCACAAACCGCTCCAGAAGTCAGTTACGGTTGCGTGATCCCGGTTCAGCTCGGGGCCCCACCTCGCGACATGTGGGCACTGCAGGCGTACCACTCACTCTTATTGGGAAGTGCGAGATGCGTTTGATATTACAGGTGGCGATGGTGTGTGTGTTGTGGACGCCTTTGTTTCGCGATGAAATGCGACGTTGTGCTTCTGCGGGTGGACAGTACCTCCCATGGTCTGGATTATTTTTCTGGAGCGACGTACGACTCAACCTCGCATGGGGTATGTGCCGTGTGCGTGGCTAAAAGCCATCTCGGCTTGTGCGCCAGAGTTAAGAGACTTGCTGTTCGTCCTCGCAAACCGCGCGCTAGGTGAGTGCCGAATTTACGACGGGCAGGAGAAGGCAACCCATCATCTGTCGATCGCGGTTCAGACTTGCAACGCATGTTGTGACGTTGTGTTCGTTCGAAACGCATCTCTGGATTGTTTTGAAGTTGAAAAAAAAATGTATGCGTCAAACCTGGTCATTCGGCTCAGGGCGTTCTCTGCGATTGCACGAAAAAAGTGCCACGGGGCTTCAACGCTTTCTTTATGGAACGTACTCAGGTAAGAGAATATCCATGTCGTGTTATGGCCGTGTTGCATTCAATAAAAACGGTTAAGCGTTTGTTTACACTTGTTTCGTTTGTCGTAAAATGTCCAAGCACTCCGGCACTCCGCTGGCACATCAGCCGGCGAGCCGACGCTGAGCAGACGACTCGTCTCTTTGCCGGAAGTGCGTGAAAAAGCCGCCCAATAGCAGGATGTCTAGCTCATGACGAACATCTGGGAGTCGATGATGTAGACATGTGAAGATGGCGGCGTCCAAAACCACGAAGAGAAGGGTGAGAAAAAAAATTGGGCCCTTCTCCACACGAGGGGGACTCGAGTACATGCGTCGCATAGGGGGTGGGTGTATTGCGTTAACGTTTAGTGTCTGGGTAGTTGGTGGTAGTGAATGCGTTGTATCAGCAGCTTTTTGACGTAGTTTGAATGAGCCAGGGATATAAGGCGCGTTCGTAGCCTCCCATTCTGTGTCGGCTTTGTGGCGCAGTGGGTAGAGCACCATGTTCCGCCCGCAGTGTCGAGGGATCGAAACCAGGCGCCGGATAGTATTTTTTTATATAGTGTAGGAGGGGTGCGGACAACGACGGTGCGGACTACGACGGACGTCAACGCGGGTGACATCGTGAATTACTGAAATGCTCTGCATTTAAAAGCGACAAACTTTGCAAGAAAACTGTGAGCTTTCCGCTGCGCGTAAAAGAGTAATACTTGGCACAGATGACGTTGACGGCGCACTCTAACGATTGCGCTACTTCATTTAGTGTGCTCAAAACGCCTTTCAGGGCCCCTTTAAGTACACTGACAGACTAGACACGCAAACACTCAGGTGCGGATTATAGTAGACAAAGTTGTAAGGAAGAGTCACGCTCACTGCCGATGATCTCGCAGACGCGGCGGTGTGGAAGCGACGCACTATTCTGCAGTCCACACGGAAGTACTCTCTCACGACGGAGCAGGTCGCTGCAGGCATTGAACCGTTGCCTCGCTGGCCAGGAACGTGATGGTGGCCGATGGCTAGCGGCGGGCGTGAAGAGCTGAGGCCTGGTTCGCAGGGAGGCCTCGCTGCCCGCGTTCTACGCCACCGGAACTCCGCTCACTCCAACGGGCGCAACAGCTTCTTGTCGTCTGCTTGTCGGCCGTCATTTCATTGGAAGCCCCGGTGGTTGCTCGAACGGCAGAGCCGGCGACGGTCGCCGGGCCTACGCCGCGAGGGTGGCCGTCTTGCTGCCTCCGAGACCGAACAGCTTCTCCACCTCTTCTTCCTCAGACTTGCGTCTTTCGTAGGGTGAACCCGTAAAATTCGGTGGATTGGCCTCCTTGATTTGGGCCAGCGACACCTCATCACACGAACATCCCTCACGTTCTGTTTTTTTTTTAATCTTTTCTCGGGGTGTTCCGTGGGTAATTATACGCACGCCTGAAACCAAATTTAAAGCCCTTATCATGTGCTTTCTGACGCCGTTTTTGGAGGAGCAGCCGGCACCATTTGCAGGTGCACAAACGAAAACATTATTCACATACGGACAGCCTATGTTCGTGCAAAAAAAAAACATACCTTAACAAACAAAAACATGTATGTTCCTGTCTAACTTCGGCAGGCTGCTCTCGCCTGCCAGATAAAAGATACTTGCCATGTTTAAGGCAAACTCAATCGAAATGAGAGTCAGCTGAAGCGGGAAGCTGTCATCTTTTATCGAACTTCCTGGACGAAAAAAAAATGCCGCATGTCGCAACGAAAAAATGCTGTATGAAAAGACAGCACTTTAATAAACTGAAATGTTGTGCCTGCAGATTAAGTAGTGTACCAGCTAAAGCAACTTACATTTTAAAACCCGGAAGACCCAGAGAGAGAGAGAGAGAGAGAGAGAGAGAGAAAGAGAGAGAGAGAGAGAGAGGGGTGCTTTTTAATGTGAACTGGTGAGTTCAGCCCTGCTAGTGACAAGGTTTGCTACGCCAGGTGAGGTGGCTACAATGATGAGTGGGGGAACGGCAGAAAGAAGAAAAACAAGAAACGTTAAAAACAAGAAACAAGGGAATGCTGCTGCCAAATTCAGGATATAAAGAATACAATGTAAAGAAAATGTTAACTCGGAATCAAAAGGCAAAGTAAACTGCGCAAAAAAAGTAAAAACATCAACCCAAGAAAAATATATTTATGAACACCACAGCGCGAAAGAGTACATATTGTGAGATTCTTGCGCTGTCTATGATGTAAAGAGGTTTGTCCAGTTCAGAGACTCGTAGGAACCGGAGCGGAAGTTTTCTACCCAGGGCACTGTAAGCACTATTGGCCCAGGGCCCAAGAAAATGACAGAGTTCGAGCCTGCCTCCATGACATACACAAAACAAGGAACTCGCTGCAGTTTTTCGCGGAGAAGCGAATCGAGGGCACACGCACAATAAGTGATTTACAGTCTGAAGCACGGCGCAAGTACGGCAGAGGGTGGAATTGACCTAACCTATCTTAAACCTAAAGCTCCAAGTAAGCGCTGCATTCAGGCGCAGTCGGTGCAACACTTCTCCACACCACTTGTTGAGACCAAACAAGAAGGTGGCCGCATGGCAAGAGTCAATCTCCTTTTGTCGTCTGCTAAGAGTGTCTGCTAGCTTCCAGACTGGGGACAGTTCGCCGCCGGACCACAAACGTCCTGGCGGTTCTGGCAGCCCGCGGGTAGACAGAGATCATTTGACCAGAGAAAGTCGAAAACGATCGGGCACCGCCGGAAGTGACGTATGGAGGTGCCCGAGAAAACGAGTTACCTACCGGCTCTTACCTCACGCTGCCCGGAGGCAGCCCCGGGCAGTCAGAAGTGGAAAATCGAACAGGCCCAATATATGTTACAAAAATTGTATCTAATGTCTGGAGAGTGCGATGGAATTGGGGAACAGGAGGAGGAATAAATGTTTGTTCCACGAGCACTGGTGCTGCTGTTACGGCACCCGCCCGGTGGGGGCGTCCCTAGTGCGGGATGCCCTGTCCTTGGCTGCCAGCCCTGGCCCTCTTCCCCAGTTTACGCTGGGTCCCAGGGTCCGAACTTTTCAGAAAGGCCACCCACTGCTCTTAAGAGGGGGCAGGGTTGGGGGGTAGGCCTGGTGTTTGTCCGCACTCCCATACTTGGTGGTATAGCGTGCCGGGGAAGGGACAGAAATTACAAGTGGCCGGGTAAACGGTGGGGTAGATCGCGTGAAGAAGGGTGCGATGAGGATAGGAGTTTGTATTCTTCTCAGGCAGGTGGCTTCTTGTCTCGATATCTGGGGATGTGGAGCGGGGAATATACTTCTGCTTCGGCGATAGTGGGCCAGCATATCTCCATATTTAAAAAAAAATTTTCTCGCACGCGGGCAACATATTGAAAAGGCTTCGAAAATCTACCGTCTGAGTTCGTCTTGTGATCTTAACAGAATAGTTGTTTTGCAAACCAGGGCTTGGCAGTTACCCCTCGCACAGTGTGGCGTGGCCTAAGTTTCTGCGCCAGTTATCTGCTGGTACAGATATCCGTGCTCTTTCAACCTTTCATTGGTACATCGGCCGGTTTGGGCAATGTAATAATGAGTGTAGTCTGGAAGAACATCATAGACGACACCCTGGGCACAATTGACAAATTTATTCACGTTCCTGACCTTACATGTTCTCTTTGCTGCGCCGCTTTCTATTTCGACCTCAACAGCCTTGCACAACCCACCAAACTTTAACGATGCCGTAAACTCCACATGAACGTAACGAAGCACAATTCTCTCTCAGTTGCTTGTGTGGAAAAAGTCAGTATGTTAACCAAATTCATGGCGGTGAAGTGTGAATCACAACCACTGCGAAGTTTTCGCAACCGCTTTGTTTCGCAGGAAGGTTTTACTTACGCTGATTGCGCGCGGAGACGGCACTGTACTTAGGAGTGATTTGTAGAATTCCCCTGAACTAAACGATGAAATGTTTAAGTGCAGGCAGTTCAGAGATTTCGAGGACCATCCGCTGTTAACAAAAGAAATGTACCCCAGGCAAACAACTGTATATTGAACATACTCACACGCGAACTTGGTTAAGTGCGCAAAAACCTCCGAGTTACCATCTAACATATCTCGGGTTTACATGGCGTTGAGAAGAAACAACATCTCCCGACCATTCGCAAGACTCAGGCAGAGACTTATTCAGGGATCAATGAAGCCACCCAAAGCATGTCGATATGCCTTAGTTTACTTCCATGCTCGCTCCCTTGTTTTCAGGCTTGATGCGTCAGAAGCTGCATGTTAATATTTTATGCGCTCTAACGTCGTCTTCTCAGGCAACGACGACAACGATTCCTTTTTGTTGACTAGTGTATAAAACGTGTTCCGTTATCTGAACATTTTTGTGTGTAGAATAAGTTATTGCTGCTGCCGATAGCCGATAGGTATCTGGCAATAACTTGTTCACCCTCTGGAAAGCGTGATTGATTGTGAGGTTCAACGCGCCGCAGCGACACTTGGGCTATGAGGCGCATCGTAGTGGAGAACCGCATTAATTTTGACCCCCTCGGAATCTTCAGCGTGCGGCGAAATCGTGACACAGGGGCATTTTAGATTTTCACCTCATCCTCGCGAAATGATCATTTTTTATATCTGTTGCCTTATAACTTTCAGAAGTCGCTTTGCTGCTACTGTGCCAGCATTCAGCGCCGGGTATCCCTGAACCGTGACGCAAACAAACAAACAAACAAACAAAAGATTTTATTTCCTCAGAAGTACGAGGAGGCAGGCTGGGACTAAAGGCTACAAAGCCTGTCAGAGGCCCCAGCCCCCTTTGGTACAGTACAATGATGAGGCAGAATCAAACAAGCTAGAAATTCTAATGTGAGTTACAAAAATACGAACAACATGTACAGCACAAGATATTACAGAACAATATGGGAGAGGTACAGTAACGTACATTAGAGTACAAAAGAGTAAAGTAAAACAAAATACAAGTGGACAATCAGAGTAGAACTATGATTGAGTTTTAAAGATAGACACAACTACAAAACCTGCGCATTAAACAGGTCGAGACGACATCCACAGCTCTAGCCATTGAAGCAGATATTCTGATTTAAGAGGTATTCTTTCGCCTGTATTTTAAATATGTTTCTACTGCATTTGAAGTCAATGTGGTCTCCAACTTTGTTGAGTATGTCGGTGCGTTGAAACAGAGAAGACTGCCTGCCGTAGTTTGTTCGAAGTTTAGGTGTATGTATTTTGGCACAACTAAGAGGGTATATACTGCTATTGCCGTTATGTTTGCCATGGAGATTTTCTTTGTGTATAGCTTGTAAAAGCTTCATATAATAAATTTGGACAGCCTTAAGCATACTATACTGAACAAATAGTGGACCCGTTCTCAAGTCGGCATAGTGCCCGTGAAAATTGGCAAATAGACGGAGAACTCTTTTCTGTAAGACGATCAGCCGTTTGTAATTTGTTTTGTTTGTTGTTCCCCACACTAATATCCCGTAGCAAAGCCTAGAATAGACAAGAGTGTTATAAAGCTGTGTTTTCAACCAAAGCGGTATTAAGTCTCTCAATCTGTAGAGAACGCCAATATTTTTCGAAATTTTATTGCCTAAGTGTTCTATATGAGGATGCCAAGAAAATTCTTCATGAAACCACACTCCTAAGAACTTCTGTTCTTTGACTTGGTTGATCATATTGCCCCGATATTCAATATGAATGCCTTGATCTATCTTCTTATTAATTGGTCTAAAAATGATGTAGGTAGTCTTCGATGCGTTTAGCTGTAAGTTATTTTCGTGTAACCACTTTGACAACATTTCTAAATATCTATTTACTTCATACTGGAGTTCTCTTATACTGCTACCGGAGAAAAATATGTTCGTGTCATCTGCATACATGGCTATCTGGGGTGTACAAGGTATGTTTGGAATATCATTCACATATATTAAGAATAACAACGGTCCCAGCTTTGACCCTTGCGGAACACCGTGTTCTATTGCTAATAACTCCGATGAAATACCGTTAAATTCAACAAATTGCTCCCTATTACTTAAATAGCTCCTTAATAGGTCAACCGCTATTCCGCGTATTCCTAATTTTGTTAGTTTCATTATCAATATTTCATGATTGATAGAGTCAAATGCTTTTTGTAGGTCCACGAATAACCCGAGTGTAAATTTCTTTCCCTCTATATTTTCTATTATACTGTCCTTAATATTAAGCAGAGCTTCCTGCGTTGACTTATTTTTTTGAAAGCCGTACTGATACGGTGAAATGACCTTGTGTGTGTTGAAAAAGTTTGTTAGTCTATTATGTATTACATCTTCAAATATTTTTGAAAAGACAGTCAACACAGAGATTGGCCTGTAATTGGACAACTGGTCATCGCCACCTCCTTTGTGAATTGGCCTAACTCGTGCTACTTTCAATTTTTAAGGAAAAACTCCAGTAGATAATGTCAAATTAATAATAAAAGCTAAAACTTCACTAATTTCAGAAGCAATGTGTTTAACAGGAAGTGCAGCAATACCATCGATGCCAGATGCGCCGTTGTTTTTAAGTTTAAGAATAAAATTTTGCACCTCACTCGCGTTTGTCGGACTTCGAAAGATAGAGTTTGGAAGTTGTTCCAGTATAGCGCTACGTTTATCTTCATCGACCTCCGAAATGTAAGCCCCTGCTTTGATGAAATGCCTATTCATTGCGATTGCCATTTCGGCCGATTCTACCCGCCTACCGTTCAAGCGAGCAACATGCGACTGCGTGCTCTTCTTGCGGCCCGTTATCACATTCACTGTTTCCGATATCTTTTTTGGATCGTTACGTATATCCTCGAAGAGGCGTTCATAGTATCTGAGCTTGGCCGTTTTCAGGTCGCTCTGCAGTTTGTTTCTATATTTTTTGAATTCTAGAAGCAGGTTAGGGTCACGGGTTCGCACAAAAGAGTGATACATTGAGTTTTTCTTTTTAATTCGCTTAAGAAGTTGTTGATCTATCCAGGGCTTTCGCACCTTTCGAGAATTTCTTTGTTGTGCCACTGGTTGAAACGCTAAGTCGTAGCACGCCAGTATGTACCTCAAAAATAGGCCATAAGCTTTGTTGGAGTCGTTTTGAGCGAAAACTTCCTTCCAGTCGAAAACTCTGACAAGGTCTCTAAACTGCTGCAGTCCCGAACTAGTTATTCTACGCCGATAATTTCTGTCACAAGTATTGCCGCTCGTAGTAACCTTTGTGTTGGCAAAGCAAAACACTGGTAAATGATCGCTAAGATCAGCGGAAAGCACGCCAGCCTGAATCTCATCGATGTTGATATTAGAAAAACAGATATCTAGCAGGGTAGCACTACGAGAAGATACCCTAGTCGGCAGTTCTACGAGATTTGTGAAAGCATGGCATGCCAGTACGTTTTTTATTTCCAGAGACCACTTATCCGCTGAACTCATGTCTATATTGATATCCCCCATAATAATACAAGAGTTGTTATTACTGCTACCAAACTGAAGGAGTCGTTCAAGAAAAAGGCTAAAGCTTTGCCGGTCACCATTTGGTGGTCTATAGACCACAGACACTGTGGTCTTTCCCAAACGAATTGTTAAGCACTCAACATCGTTATTACTCCTAGAAAAGTCGTCAATGACCGTATACGGTATGGATTCTTTAATGTAAATTGCAACTCCATCCCCCCTCCTGGCCTGTCTGAAAAGGTGTTTAGATCGGTATCCATTAAAGAATGGACTCGCATCATGTTTTGTCAACCAAGTTTCCGAAAAGCACACCAGATCAAGTTCAGGTTTAATTGTTTCAAAGAAGATATTAATGTCATCTAGATTGTTTCTCATGCTCCTGGCATTTATGTGCATCAACGCTAGTTTACGACAACCGGTGAACGCTTCGGAAAAACTGTCAATGTCATAATAAGATTTACCGCTTTCCATAAGTGTCATAATGAGAGGGAATTTGTCAAGTTTTCTCTAATACTGCAGTCAGTACTTTCCTGTCCAGAGCCCCAAATGCCACTTTCCGGACATATTTCGCGTTTTTGTGCTTTTTCGCTCTGTCCTTTACCATCGTTCAAAATTAGAAGCTATAGTCACTGCAGCAATAGCACGTACATCCTACTCACACATTGATAAGAAGATGCGTTCGGCCTCCTCCGCGACGCGCCGAAGGTAAGTCGGGCAGTCGCGGGAGGAGAATGCCTGGCGCGTGTCAATGTCCCCGCCGCTGTCGTAGTTGTGCTTCTTGCACACCCAGCAGGAGGGAGGCCTGGTGCAGCCTTCGTAGTGGTGGTCGTCGTCGCAACTGGAGCACTTTGAGTCTGATGAGCTGCAGTATTTCTCCAGGTGGCCGTAGACTGAACAATTGCTGCAGCGTGGGAGGAATGTGTTATCAAAGAAACGACACCGTGTCCACGAAATGTTCAGATGAGTTTTACCCAGCAGTGCATTATATGCTTTTTTCTTGATTTGGAGTATGACTGTGTTGCCATGTTTTCCTTTCCACGATGCCTTGACCTTTAGATCCTCCTCCGAGCAGTCGAGATGGCTTTGCTTGATGAGACGTTGTGGGATGGAGTCTGTCTCGATGTCCTCTTCTATGCCGACTATTTTGATTTCTGGGAGCTTTGCCTTCGGGACTTTTGTCGTAAAGTGTTTTTTCAAGCTGTCATGTGTCTTGATAATTTCGTCAAGTCTGTCTATTCCTGTTTTACAACTGGAAGAGATGACTACCCCTTCTCTTGACGGCCTGATATTAACATCCTTAAGGCCTATGTCCGCGGGGTCAATGGTCTTCTTAATTTCCTCAATTACCTTCACGGATGGAAGGTTTGACTGCACTACAAGTGTAGTTTTCGTTTTCTCCCTTGTTGCAGGTTTGTCTGGCTCAGACTTTGGGAATTCTTTCTTGGGCCATATAGGAGCTCCTGGGATAATGGCATGCGCCTCCCTGAGACCCTTGACCTCCCCTTGTGCACCTTTAAGTTCTTGGTTTGCTTCAAGCGCAATCGTCTTCACTCTGGTGTATTCTGTAAGTAGAAAGTCCAGGTCTTTGCGGACTTCTTGTTCTTGGCACTTGTTTGAGATCGACATCAAACACTTAAAGAATCGGCGATCGCTCTTCGCCAGCTTGGCCAGAAGAGAATCATCCTTGCCTGGATAATTTGTGAGTGCTTGTTGGAGGCTAGGGAAATCGTCTTCACACTCTTCAGTGATTTTACTCATTGTCGACTGTCGTACTGGGAAGCCGCATTCCGATGCAGAGCCATCTGTTGGGATTGCGTTTGTGAAGGGAAGTTTGCATCCCTGCACTTGTTCCAGCTTTTCTGCTTTGTCTGTCTCGGAAAGAAGCACTTCTTTAGAATCCTCTGCAGAGTCCGAGGCAGGATCTGAAGGTTCTTCGCTCATTGTGCCTTCGCTTTTCTTTCTGTGAAGTTTTTTCCCTGTTTGATACGCGTTTTTCTTGCATTTTTCCTTCGTTCGCGTCATCGTTCATCGGGCTTACTCGGCCTAGTACTGATCGTTAGCAGGTTCCTAGTTTACAGCCAAAATTGGCGGTTCCTTTTTGTTGGGAACCTTGGTTTTAACATTGGTTTGGCTACTGTTTTTGGTCCCGGAAATTTAAATCACGTTTTGAAACGTTTTTGGCAAAATCCGCTATATT
The DNA here is from genome assembly GCF_048455015.1 of Haemaphysalis longicornis. Lineage (NCBI taxonomy): Eukaryota > Metazoa > Arthropoda > Arachnida > Ixodida > Ixodidae > Haemaphysalis > Haemaphysalis longicornis. The sequence continues at coordinate 37,614,227 of NW_027526245.1, forward strand.
TGGTGCATTTGGTTTTTTTCGGTCTATAACCACTGGGCTGCTGTCCTTATAAAATGACTGCCTACATATACGGGCCACGTTCTGACGTGGTTTGCACGGTTTTCTTCGTTCGATGTGCAATTTCTACGAGCAGGGCCAGAACAGCAGTTGCCTAGGTGTTGGGTAGAACTTTTTCGAGCTACATGAATGGGTTGTGAGGTGGAGTCATCTACATTCCATCTATTGTTTTGAATTTCCACGGGATGACTTTTCGTTGAGAGACTGGGGTACTTTAGCAGGTTTCGGCCAGCTGACGAAAGGTGTCGTTTTGAGCGGGATATTTTACTCACTGGAGCTGCCTTAGGTGACAGTGGTCCTCGGTGAACTGAAGATTTTCACGGCTCACGGGCATACAGGCAGTTCTGACTGTTTTTGTGACGCAAAACATAGGAGAAAGGTTCCGGGGTACAGTACGTTTTGGTTTGGTTGATGGGTTCGTGCGGCTTGTAGTCAATGATATTTCACTCGAGTGGCCTCCAGGTGTTGTTGAGGTTGGTATGTGATCAATTGTAGGGCACACACTTGAGAAAACCATAAAAAAAAGGCACTGTTTCTGGGTGCGCGGACGAGCGCGGGCTAGTGGCTTCGGCTACGGTTGCCGAATGCGCACAATGCTTTAGCATCCGCCACACGGGTATTCCATTTGATCTTCCTTCCTCGTTATGTGATCCGCACCGATGCGCTGGAAAGCAGTGACACCACTCGGAAATTCACGGTAGGTCTGTCACGACGCACTCGCGAAAGCCCGGGCAGCCATGCGGGGAGCAGAAAGGTACGGAAAGTTGCAGGAACGCGCGGCAATGCTTCTCCGCCGCCGCAAAGCCACGAAGTCCCCCGCTGCCCACTGTGTTCACGCCGGCCGGAGGAAAAGGGATAATCACTGCATGCGTCAACCGCGAAGACTCCGATGAGGGCCGTCAGCCGTCACACAGCACGGGCAGCCGAAAAACGACGCTACTTTCCAGCGGCCTGCAGTCGTACCGGCTACAATAACAGGCCTATGTCCACAATAAACAGAGGCACACATTCACACCTTTAGGTACGTGGATAAACCGAAGAGGGTAGCACGATTGTCCACGCCAGGACCCCGCACGAGTACAGCCTCGTTCGGCTGCCGGGGCAAGTATCGCACAGCCGTACTCCTCGTCAGGCCTAGTGGAGCCGCGGTCACGTCAAAAATACGAAGTCCGCGAACTTTGGAAAAAAGTCACTCACGAGGAATTCTCCGGTATCCCCAGATGCCGCTCGGAGAAAATAACCACTTGCAGGTTTTCTTGACCGTTGTGTGGTGGATTATTCCCGTTTCCCGGCGTGAAAAAACTGGAGCCTGTGCATCGCCTGTCAGACTCATTCGGCCCCCTAGCGGCCTATTTAGCTTATGCTTGCAGAAAGGTTGGTTGATTGATTGTGGGGCGGAAGCTGCAACTTGTCTATGAGGCGTGCCGTAGCGGAGGGCTCTGGCTTAACTTGGACCAACAGGTGATATTTAACGTGAGCTGAAATCTCGACACACGGGCGATTCCGCTTTTCGTCTCCATCAGAAAAACAGCCACGACGACCGAAATGGGACCCGCGTCTTCGGGCTCAGGAGCACAACGCCATAGTCACTGGGCCACGGCTGCTGGTGCAGAAATGCTGGTGCCTCGGCCATTTGGCGGTCGCGTGTGGGTTATGTCGTCAGTAGTAGTACATTTAATGTGGACATGGAAGACCCATTCTCCAAGAAGGAGGAATGGGAGTTGGTGCAATAAGGACGGTACAGATTAAACCAAAACACACAGCGGCTTAGCTTAGGGTTGATTTAAAAAGACAATCAAATACAAAACTGCTTTACTTTTATTTTCGAATACTGCAATTTGCTTTTTTAGGGATTTTCACTGAGTGGATTACAATTGCAGCTTTTATCGAAAAGCAAATGAACAGAGTTGACAAATGCACAAATGTATACGCAGACGACATGTTAATGCGTATACAGGAAGTATAACCATGTAGACCTGTGTTCCGCAGAAGGGAAAACTAGATGCGGCTTAGATCAGCTTACCCCGGATATCCGTACCTGCTGCTTGGCGTTAAGTCAGGACTTGTTGAGGTGGGTGCCGGTTTGAGGCGTTAAACCCCAAGATTTGACGTTAGGCCTAGCGTTAGGCCTAACGCACAACAACGCCATCCTCATCCTACGCCGGACTGTGGGTTATGGGTGTCGATGTTCACCTCGGAAAATGATGCTAGGCCTACTTAGGTGGCGCTTTCGCAGGCTTCAGTCGTCCCCTCCCGCTGCTGCATATCACTTGCTAGCAGAAGGGACCTAACGGAACTGTCGCCAAGCTTCGCAGGGAAGGGTTTTTATTTTGCTACATTTCGCGTACAATTATCGTCATCGTCAGAGAAAGTTGGCTTTCCTGCAGGGCGTATTCGCTTTTCGGACGTCATCAGTGAGAACAGTAAAGCTTCGCTTTAAAATCTCGTTTTACTGGACAGCTTCGAAACAGTGGTGAAATGCCTAGCAGGGACTAGGGACGTCGCCAAGCTTCGCAGGGAAGGGTTTTTATTTTGCTACATTTCGCGTACAATTATCGTCATCGTCAGAGAAAGTTGGCTTTCCTGCAGGGCGTATTTGCTTTTCGGACGTCATCAGTGAGAACAGTAAAGCTTCGCTTTAAAATCTCGTTTTACTGGACAGCTTCGAAACAGTGGTGAAATGCCTAGCAGGGACTAGGGACGTACATGGGCTTCGCAGCAACGCTCCAGAACAACCACCAAAGTCACCACGAACTGGAGCTCGGTGAATGAGGAGTGCTGTTACATAGTGCGAGTGAACAGAAGGTCCAGCGCAGGGACACAGCGCGATGCAGCATTCTAGGGAGACGGCGCGAGGCATGAGTAAAAAGACAACAACGTTGGCAACGCTATACATTGTTTGGGAAGACAGTAAAAGCGGTACCCACCAAAATTGCGAGCGCGCGTTTCCTCTGGCTCCTCCGAAAAGTGCAAGGGTGCGCAAGAAAAATACCGCACTCTGTGTAGTCTGTCGGCGGTAGATTTCCCTTCCCAGGCAGCAGTTTCGCTAGGATTAGTCCCGGAGCAAACAGCCCAGAAGCTTGTTGCCCTGCACGTGTCCAAAGGCTCAAACATTAAAATTCATTATATATTTCGTAAAAATAAACAGTTCGCCCACTTTTTAAACTTTCATTCTTAAGAAGTAAGGAGTGTTCTCGCCGGAATAAAATGAAAGGGAACGCCTTGCAAGTATAAAAACTACAAACCAAGCTGCCATGAGCGAGATTGCAACTTTATCTGCACGTTGTGAGCGAACATGAATAATTCCAAGTCTTTTTCGCTGCCATCAGCCATTCAATAAGCAGAAAACTAAGCACTGATGGTGCTCCTGACATTCCGTTCTTTTTGCGGCCTTGGCTGCTGCCAGGCCTGTCATCGCTGCTACGGTAGCCAGCCTTGCTATATTTTGTATGAACGTCCGTTTTCAGGGCACGTACAGAGCAGCGGTTTCAGTTTTTTAGCGAAACTAATTAATATTCTTGCGCTAAACGCTGTGAGCGCGTGGTACGCAGATTTGCTCGTTATCAGGAACACGCGACATTGCAGGCAAAAGGTATTTCGCGACGGAAGTTTCGAAAGTAGACGAGACGCACAGAAAGGAAAACGGGGCTTGTAGTAAGCTCTTTGTATTCCGACTGACCCGTCTGCCATTTTGAATTTTCGTCTTCTTCAGGGCTGATTTGCTTTTGGAGACGCAAATTTAGCACCTTTCCTGAAAAGGCCCCTTACTTCTGTTTTGTAGCGCTAATTTACCCCTTCCGGTTAGTAGTGACGTAGAATAACGTTCAATTCCGCATTACAGCGAACGACATGGTGGCCTTCGGAGTGGAGGGGAACGCACACGCGTGCACGCATCTACGACGGCTATCTCAAATAAGGCGCTGGTTATAAGAGCCTCACTACTGTGGCTGAAGTTCGAGTAAGCCATATTTCTAAAAACAAATATCGGCCTACACCTTACAGCCGCCGACGGCAAATAAATTATTATATGTGGACAGAGAATCTGATTTATGGGTGCCATTTTTGCGCATGAACAATATTTTCCTCCGCTGCAACCCGTCTCAAAAACCCTGCCGCTGATGCTTGCACATGTCGCCTTCCAAATACGGATTCGGTGCGCTGTCTTATTGGGAGTACTATAATTCCAACAAAAATTTACGGAGGCTGCCCAGAACTTTCTAGGAATGCGAAGCCGAAAGCCTACTTGGACCTTCTGTTGGTCTGCTGCTGAAGTTTCTGTCGAACTTTGCAGCCGCGCCCCAACAGTACCCTTCGAAGAGCGCTCCGCTCACCAGCCATCGCCAGGAGCCACCTAGTCACCCTGTGGACACCTCTACCCCTCAAAGCGGCTCGCTTTGCACTTGCAGCAGCGGGCTGTATACCCTCTCCCGGCGCCTGCTGCGTTCCCTTTCTTAGAGCCCTTCCCAGACATCGCTCTTTCTTGCCACGTTATCCGCAGCTCGCGCCTGGCGGTATTATTTTTTGAACAATTTTTCAAATTGCACGTACCTGAGCTTCGGTGTCACACGCACCTTTAATATTTCCAAGCCGTTTCTTGGTCTAAATATATGTTATATTTTAACCGAACCTTTTCCAATGCAAGTATCCTTTCAGACGCATCTCAAGTGCACTACGAGCGCTAAGAGCCACCGCGCACAATGCATTTTCTGACTATTGAATGCGCAGCATTTGCGAGCAAAAACTAATGGAATATATCGTTTCTCTAAAATAGTGGAAATGCTAGAACGTTTTCCCACACCCCGTGGTGAACAGTAGCTCGTTCGCTGCTTTACTGTAGCTAATCAGTGTCCAAATTACAACAAGTTTCCGATTTTCTCCTATTGCGACAGAGATTTTCGGTATGGTGGAAGTAGTCAAGATACAGAAGAGCGCTCTGAGCAGCGAAAACCATCTGACACAGGAACTTGTTCGCATTTTAAACAAGCCCAAGTAGGACAAGCATTTCGCCAGCACTTTGCCTATGGTGATGCAATTTGCCTATGGTGACCGAAAAAAAAATTGAGGGAACAGCGATCCCGCCGCAGGCCACCCCGCCAGCCGTTAAGCCATTAAGAAATGGGATAACAAAAAAAGCAGCGGGGCGCCACTTGACTACCGATCGGAAGAGCACGTAGAGGCGGATAAGACGTGATTGCCCTCGGCGAGGAGCAGTGGTTGCACGAAACCTTGTGGCAAGAAAGTAACACGGACGCCCAGCGAATCTTTTAATCTCCCAAACCAAAGCGGCGTGAAACTAGAAGTTCACAGTAATGCACCTGCCCCTGATAAGGCATTCTTCGCGGAGTATTTATTTATTTATTATTGATTTATTAGAGTACCCTCAGGGCCCTTAGGGCATTACAGAGGGGGTGGGTACAACATTTCATAACACACAAATGAATAAAAACAAGGAAAAAAACAAAGAAAAGAAACAAGTGTCAGAAGCGCAAATTACGAAGGCAACATAAATCAACTGAAAAAAAAAGAATGCATTTGTAGTAAGAATTCAAGCATATAAAAGACAAAGATAGATAATGGAAAGCGCATAGAGTTACAAAAATTGCTCAGAAACAGCAGTCTTAAACAATAAACAATCAACAATAAATCTTAAACAATCAACCGGTTACCTAATAAAAATCGTAATTGATCAGGTTTACGCGTTTATCGTTATAATAGTTCAAATTCGGAACGTTTCTCGAGGGACAGTTAACATATATAATCGCTGAATTAGTGTAACCGTACAACATTTCTGAAGGAAAACTTAAAAAAAGTCAACGAAACTAAGAATGAACCAAATCACAATTCTCTCCTCTATTCACCACGCTCAAGCGATTAAGAAAAATAGGCCCAAAAAGCGAAAACAAAAACAAACCCCCCAAAATTTAAAAAGCGGCAACCGTATAAGGCATTGAATCAGGGAAAAATGAATAATAGCTGAAGTTACGCCATTTAATCTTCGACTGTCGCAAATTCAAAATATTAGTAAAAAAACAACATGACAAAAAGAATAAATATTCGCCTCACTTGAGCCGAGTATAACACACCTCAAAAAGTAGCCCAATTTATAAATACTCAATACCTAATATGGCTATTAAAAATGGCTGACGATCATTATACTCCATTGCGAAATTAGAGGGCAGCGCGAACAGCATCTTCTCAGTCACGGAGCACAGCTGCTGCGGCACAGCCAGTGATGGCGTGATCAGCGAATGCACGGCAGTGCGTGACACTCTGCCGTTATCTCGCAGTGCGTTGCTTCCGCCGAGCGTGTACTTGTAAATCGTATTTGAACCCCCTGCGCAAATGTCATGTGGTTCGGATGAACCGCGCAACGACGTGGACGCGGAAGGATATGTTCAGGCTACCGACGCAAAAGCCATATCGTGATCTATGGACGTAAAAAACGGCGTGTCACGCTGTTCGGTTGGCTGAGACGTGAAATGACGTCATTCTTTACAGTTATCACGGCAGTTGCGGGAACAGTCTGAACCCAGCCTGAGGACCGATGTACGTCCATCACGCAGCGCGTGCTGAACCTCTGTGGCACTGCCTCGGCATACTGCCCTCACCCTCACACTATGGCCATTCTTTCATCCTCCGCTCTTCTGCGATCTCATATTCCGTGGCGTCTTCGTTCTCTCGGTTATCGCGTAGCGCATGGGCGCTTAGGCGGCATACCGCGCTCCCCATCACACGTACGTCAAACTTTCATCCTCCGTTTTTCTTCTGATTCGATGTTCCCTTCGTTCGCGCGGTTTCAAAGCCGGCGACGCCGCCAAATCACCGAACTAGACGCTTAAGTGCTGCGCACTACAAAACTGAACTGGAATAGAAGCGGCATGAGAATGTTTCAGCATTAGTAACCAATTTTCAGCATTTTTGTAGAATTTTTTCGTCAATCCATTTGGCTGTGTGGTGTGGCTGTGAAGGCGGGGAGCTGTTGAACAGTCCTTTTTCTAGGTGTAGGCGTAATACGAGAAGCCTATGCATTGAGATTTCGGTGAACATTAGAGATCTCTAGGGGTTAACAATTAATCCAGGACCTTGTACAGCGGCGCACCTCATAGCCCAAGTGACGGTTTGGCACGTAAAACTGTAAAATGTTTCGCTGTTGTGCTGCGTAGTTTCACGATTCAAACGTAAACATTTTTTTGCTAAAAGTAGTCTTTAAATTTGTATGCGCGTTAAAATCCGTCTCAAAACCTAAACCGGCTTCAAAGCGGATAGCAGCATCGCAATGATTTAAGCGCAATTTAATCCAAACATGACTTCAGTATATCTTCGCGCAAACATTCTTCCGATTTTTCCATAGGCATAACTCAGCCATCTTTGCAAAAAACTTCTCAAAAGACATTTTCTGACCGCCTCGATCATTAGACTCCGCTTTTCCTAAATTGTAATTAGAATATTGGTTCCTAATTGAAGCAATGGAAAGGACGTCTCCACGCTTCATCGAATAACAACAAGAGTTCCGCTAGAAATCGTTTTGATTTGATTGATTGTAGGGTTTAACGCGCCGACGCAACGCAGGCGATGAGGCGCGCCGTAGTGGAGGGCTCCGGTTTAGTTTTGACCACCTGGGGATCTTTATCGTGCGCCGAAATCTCGTACACACGGGCGTTTTTGCTTTTCGCCTCCATCAGAAAAGCGGCCGCCGCGGCCGGGAATCGAACCCGCGACCTCGTGCTTAGCAGCGCAACGCCTTAGCCACTGAGCTACTGCGGCAGGTAGAAATCGTTTTAGGCTCGCTTTTATATATTCAATATGTCAGTGACATAACATGTATTAACCATTAATCCAATATATTTTATACGCAGATGGCAAAATCCCTCTATACGAAAGCATTAATATTCCATGCCTAATTGTCAATATAAATGGTGTTTTACAAACTTTGAACTCGTGCAGCACAGCAAAGTCTTTACTTATAAAGTCAAGAAAACGAACTCTGAGTTATTTTACTCAACGAAGAGTGCTATTTCATTAGAAATTAGCATAAAGTGGGATAACTAAGTTACAAAGGTCATTTTCTCTCTAAAATGCACTGGGAGGTCTTTTTCACTAGAGCATGAGCTGGGGCCTCAAACTAAGTCCTACGTAGCTCATCAATTTCTGTGGGAATACTGCGGAAGTTCTCGCATATTCTCTCTTTATAAATGTGTTCTTAAACCGAGACTTTCTTCGTCTCACTGATGGTGGCGAGACTAACATCAGACTGATTGTGGGGTTTAACGCACCGACGCAACGCAGGCGATGAGGCGCGCCGTAGTGGAGGGCTCCGGAATAATTTTGACCACCTGGGGATCTTTAACGTGCGCCGAAATCTCGCACACACGAGCGTTTTTGCTTTTCGCTTCCATCAGAAAAGCGGCCGCCGCGGCCGGGAATCGAATCCGCGACCTCGTGCTCAGCAGCGCAACGCCTTAGCCACTGAGCCACCGCGGCGGGTGAGACTAACATCAACATTTCGGTTGACACGAACGTTGCGTTATTCATGAAGGCTGAAATTCGGTGGCACTTTGTCAGAGGCTTTATGATTAATTATTAAATGCATTGTGTCTTGAACCAGCGATAAAGGACTCAAAAAACGCCGTCTAAAAAGACGGTAATTGCGTTTCGCCAGGCAGAAAAAAACTAAAAACGCGTTTGGGCACTTTGAATGGAGTAAACCCATTCGATCAGAAAAGATTTCGTTTTCAGTGATCTTTCAGGGAATACTCGTTAGTGATATTGGCCGATAATTATTGCTTGGTAAGGGTTTACAAATACAATCAAATTTGTGTTCTTTCCAACTCTCTGTGAGCATAAAAATCTGTAAGCAATCTATTGCCAGAATGATAGCGTGTGAATTAGAATTTCATGCTTTGTACGATTTCAGCGTTAATAGCATCAGCAAGGCCTGTTACGGCAACCTTCAACTCCTCGATACCCCTCAGTATGCGAAAAAAATAAACTAGATAGGTTTATTGGAAGTTCATTTCTCACTGCCCGAGGGCACTGCTTCTTATCAAAACTACTTGATGATCTACTTCATCTTTGCCCTGCAACGCAAAACCCAGCAGCGTACGGCGTATTTTCGTAAGGGAGCGGATGGAGTCTGCATAAACGCGAGTACGTGAAAGCAGATAATTGACAAAACAAGTAAAAGTAAACAAGAAATGAAACCTAAGCGAGCAATCAATTCCGGATGCCTTCGCGGTGCTTACATTCCCTTCCGATCTTAGTTTTCTTTGTCTTCAAGGGCATTACGAAACGTACTAATGCCGTGGTAATAGCAGAAATTTAAGCCCCGTGAGGTTGCATGGTATGTAGTTTGTCACGAAAAAAATAAACATTTTAGTCTTTCTCTTATGACCGGCAAAGTTGGCGGCAATTGCCATCCTGCCTAGAGATTTCTTGAGGAAAAAGCATTTACTTTGAAATCTTGCACGAAACAGCGGAGTTAAAACTTTCATAGGTAGGATTAAAAAACAACAAATCATGTAAAGGCGCGTCTCACCACACAATTTGACTTGGAATTAGAGCAACAATTTCCGTCAGTAAACGGATTTTTTTACTTCGAACAAAGCTCCAACGGGCGCTCGGCCATGTGCACGTGCGGCCTCACAGAAAACAGAGACCATCCACCAAATTTGTCTGAAATAAGAACAGATTCACCTTACCCGGTCTTTGACAGGCACAGGAAAGGGGGCACAGGTAAGCAGTAACTTCCCGAGCAGCTTACTCACCTGCATGGAGAAGAAAAAGAGAGTAAGGAGGTTTTAGTAAATACACGATACCGATACAAGGATGCACATACAGTTACGAAGATACAGTACAAAGAATGTAAGAAATGGCAGCACCTCAACTCCGTGGACGATGGCGAGGCTGTGGAGTACGGAGACACGAAATGACATCCAAGTTGCGCCCCGAGTGACATCCGATTTGCCATCGACCGTCAGTCGATTTGAGAGGTGAGTTGTACCTTTATTATTCCCTAAATGAAACTGCAACTCACGGCTCAAATCGGATTTCGCTTGATTTCCCCTTGATGGTGGTGTGTGCACGGATGGACGCCGATGGCCATTGGGAGGTCGTAAGGTACTCCGCACCGGTACAGGCGAGGGAGTAAGATGTTTGACTCTCGGGTACTAACTCACGGTCGTAACCGAACACATACATGTATCGCGAAGCATTTTAGAATGCTGCAATTGCATGCAGGCCGCTGTGGCCCTGCTTCAAATCGGCCTGGAAAAAGCTTTTGACCAGGTCTCAACCGTTGCTTGCTATTCTAGAGCACGTCAACGTTGGAAAGGTTATTACTGATGGTGTGCGTATGTCGTATGAGGAGTGTGCCACTAGTCTTGTTATAAACAAGGCACTCAGCCTTCCAGTCAAAGTGTCACGTTCGGTGCGTCAAAGGTGTCCTCTTTCGCCCTTAATTTTCTATTTATTTATAGAGTCTTTTTGTTTGAGTATAAAGAACAATGTCCGTATACGCGGTTTTCGGGTGAAGTCATGGGAAGTGCGCGTCCTTGCGTACGCCAATGAGATCGCTCTTTTTTCGAAGACGGAAGCAGCATAGGGGAGGCTGTTAAGATACTCAACAGATTGTAGCGGAAGATCTGTCAACTAAAAAAAATGCTTGGGCCTGTGGCATGGTAACTGGCCAATCATATACGAAGCTGGGAATTCACGCCTCCAAAGTATCTCTATGTGCCACTAGAAAACTACCGTGATAGCGATCCTTACTGGCGAAACAGGTGACAGAGCTGCGCGATTGGACGGAAATGAGGGAAGGGAAAGGGAAAATGCTGTCAATGTTCGCTCACGCGACATCGTGTAATCTGTTGTCAGAGGCGAACGAGCGGTACGTGATACAAGTGGTCAACTGTGTGCGAGCAAATGTGCAAAGGCTGCATTGCTTGTTTGCCGTCTTTATTTGGGGGTCTAGATGGGAGCGGACGAGTCGCACGAACCTGTTTCGACGCATCCGCCCTGGGGGTCTGTCACTGGCACGTATTTTTCTGCGTCAAGTTGTAAACCACCTTTTCTTCCTGCGCGAGGTACAAGATCCGTTCTTCGCACCGTTATTCATGTACGCTTGGGCAGGGTCGTACCGCAGTATGTCGTTAGTTTAACCCAACCATTAGCCGGAGGTATTCATGGTTATGTGCGTGAAGTTGTCCAAGCGGTTCAATTTTTGCGCACACAATTTCCATGGAATACTTGTGCAATGTCCCGAGGAAAAAGTTGTATAGAGACATCCTTGATGTTTGTTTGCCAGTGCCACTGTATAGAACGTTGTATCGGGCAGGAACTGGGCAAGATGTACTGAAACGGGTCAAAGTAATGGCGGTTCCACCTGGTTTCAAATTTCTTTCTTTAAATTTCCCGCCTGTGTTCTTCCTGTAGAAACGTCGATGCAGAAGAAGGGCCTCTTTGTTCCGTGGGGTGTGGACTGTACCCGGTGTAAAAAGCCCGAAACAATCTAACATGTGTTCCTGCATTGTTGGGACGCGGTCTTTCTGTAGGGTGTGCTACAGCGTACCCTGAAAAACGATTTCCCGCTTCATTGTCACGGTATACGGTTCCTGTGTGTAAAAGACGGTAATGGTGTACCTTATGACTTGATAATGCTTTTGGTGTTGCGCGGGATATAGAGGTATCGCATGACTTTCCTCAACAGGGATATAGATGCCAGGCCGGCGAAGCAGTACTTCTGCGAGACCGTCAGAAGGATCGTAGAAGTGTGGAAGGTCCAGCCGTGTGTACCAGACTGGCTTTTGGAGGGGGAAAAAGTATTGAACATGCCGCGTCTTTAATTCAGCTACGCTAGCAATCATAGCGTTAGCGGTTTTACCCTTGTTGTTCATGCACTTTGTTTTCGTTTATGTCCAAACCCGGCAATAAAGAAACAAATAACAGTAGTAGCCGAATGGGCGATACGACTAACACTAAGCCTGTCTGGTCTACCAGACGCAGGCTCAAATCCTGCCGGTGCCTGTGTGAATTTTTGCGATTGTAATTGCTATGCGCACTGACGTGGACGGACATTGTGCGGTACTAAGGTACTCCGCACCTAAAACGATGCACATATGGTAAAGTCGCGCGTTATACACTTTAGAGTAAAAGCTCGTTAATTCAAAGTCGGTTAATTAGAAATGACGCCCTGCTCGCGGCACAGCCCCATATATTTCAATGGGGGAAAACTCTCGATAATTTAAACGCGTCGGTATCCAGAACGGATAACTCTAACTGGCATCACCTGGTTTCCATCGTAGAGTTTCTTGGTAAGATATATACTAGAGAGGAAACAGCGCCTGGTAATCCATGTCGTCGGGGGGGTTTATAAGACGACCCCCACTTTAGGCTTGGGCTTGGCATGGCTTTGGCTCATTTTATTGATTAATTGTGGTGTTTAACGCGCCGACGCGACGCAGGCGATGAGGCGCGCCGTAGTGGTGGGCTCCGGATTAATTTTGACCACCTGGAGATCTTTAACGTGCGCCGAAATCTCGACCACACGGGCGTTTTTGCTTTTCGCCTCCATCAGAAAAGCGGCCGCCGCGGCCGGGAATTGAACCCGCTTTGGCTCATTTTAGTGGTTTTAGGGATTGCTTTCTTCAGTATGCGTTAACACGTCTACAGGCTACTAGGAAGCCGAAATCCTCCCTGTTCGCTGGTAGCCGTGTTCGTCGAAACAGCTGGCAGTGCGCGATCGTACGTGACATTGGTGCGGCCGCACTCGAAGAACGTATGACTCAGCAGGTAATATGCCTTCGTGAAATTTGTAGCTGACGAAAAATTACGCCCATCTTCCCGCGAGAGAACCCTGGTGTGATGCGACGCATCGCGGGATTCGTTTGGAGTGACGCTGGTATTGGATTGTGTCACACCTCTCGCTGAAGGGACCGTCGCTTCCATCGCGTATTCATCGGAAGAATCAAGTCAAGCACGCAGTCGTCAAGCAAAGTGACGCGAAGTCGAACGAGAGGGAGCGCTGACTGAACCACCGCAGCGCGATACCCGCTTTTACCCGCCGCGGTGGCTCAGTGGCTAAGGCGTTGCGCTGCTGAGCACGAGGTCGCGGGTTCGATTCCCGGCCGCGGCGGCCGCTTTTCTGATGGAGGTGAAAAGCAAAAACGCCCGTGCGTGCGAGATTTCGGCGCACGATAAAGATCCCCAGGTGGTCAAAATTATTCCGGAGCCCTCCACTACGGCGCGCCTCATCGCCTGCGTTGCGTCGGCGCGTTAAACCCCACAATCAGATCAGATACCCTCTTTATATTCACAGCGGCTCTAGGAGAGGAGACACGGGAGGAGAGTCGCACATGCGCACACTTGCGCGACAGGAGCGGAGCGAAGCGAGCGAAGCGCGCGCACACAGCTGTTGTTTCTGATAATGAGACGGAGTGAGAGCGTTGCGCGCACAGCTGTCGGAGAGAAGACGGGAGGAGAGTCGCGCATGCGCAGCTGGCGTGCGGACGCCGGACAACGCTGACGCAGGAGGGACATGCCTCAGAGAAAGAGATGCGTTGCATCTAAAACAGCAACAAACCGTACTCCGAAGAAGACAAGATGCGACAGATACGGGCGTCTGTATCCGTGGTATCGTGTCTTCGTCCGCGACTTTTTAAAGCTACGTTTTTCTTTTTCCTTCAAGTATGAACCGACTCGCCCAGCAGCAAGTTTTGTTAAACTGGAGCTGACCGTTGGTGCACCGGTCAACCACGAAGACGACATCTTTCTAGGCACGCTAAAATAGCTTGACAAACTCTTCGAACAACGTATTATTTTAAATAATTGTAAAATTAATAAAAGAAGTCTCTAATGAGTTCCCCTCATACTTTTGACAATGTTGTTGACTACCAGCTTCGCATGCAGAATAGTTTCCACTATACAATAACACACCATTGTTAGCATTTTGTGAGGCACTGTATTAAAATATACGGCCACTAAAGCGCTTCAATCCAAGCCAATAATGAAGCTAAGGCGAGCGCATGATGCAAAGGCGGCCCATGACTACACAGACGGTATTGATGTCAGCCGCATAGATTCTAGCGCCAGATTCCTAGCGCCATTTCGGGAATAAACTACATTTAGTTTATTGCCGAAACGCGATGATCTTTGCAGTGTCATTGGTTCTAGCGAAGCAGACGTGATTGCCTTAGCTGAAACGTGGTTATCAGCAAAAGTAGCGAACAGTGAACTTTTCAAATGCAGAAAAAAACTAACATTTATCGTCGTGATAGGGGAGAAAGGTACGGAGGGGGTGTATTAATTTCCCTAGCAGAGAGCTTTTTCTCTTTTCCAATTTATGTTACCTGTGACTTAGAAATCTTTTGGGTGGAGATCGGCATTTCCTTCAAGAAACGTATTGCAGGGGTTTGTTACCGACCACCTTCGTCTTGTCCCTCTTTCGTCGATGGGCTTCATGATGCCGCCAACGAGATCACTGTACGTTTTCGTAGTGTTTTCATAATTCGAATAGGCGATTTGAATTACCCAAGCATTGTGCGGTGCATGGTACCTCCTCAACCTAGTCCCTTTTCGAATGAATGTGTCAATTTTTTAAGCCTGTCTTACTCAGCCTACAAGAGTTACGTTGACAACGTCGGGTGTTTTAGACCTTGTACTTAATTCTGAAATTATTCCTCCTCTTATTGACCTACCTGGTTGTAGCGAGCATTCAATTCTGCACTTTACAGTAAATTTTCCTGTTTTTCGCCGCACAAACAACGTCAAGCAAATCTGGGACTACAAAAGGGCAGATTTTGACGGAATAAAGCATCAGCTTGCTCCATTTCCCGTCAGCTTTTTACTGGGCTTTGACGACACATCGGTTAATGAGAATTGGAACTTGTTTAAAAGAAAGGTAGCCTCTTTATTAAGTGACTTCGTGCCAATTAAAACGATCACATCTAGCAGGCAGGCGCCATGGTATAACCGATCATTGAAAAGATTGTGCAACAAAAAGAAACGTTTATTCCGATCCGCAAAATTATTGAATTCTGAATCACAATGGCACGCATATAGGTTAACCGCCGCCCAGTACAAACTTGCACTGAAAGAGGATCGGAATTCATTTTTCAATACCACGCTACCATATATATTAGTCAATAATCCCAAGCAATTCTGGAATATCATTAACCAAAACAAGGATAACTCAACGATTACTCTTAAAACCCCAGATGGAGCTACGGTTCCTGGTGATGGGTGTGCTGCGGTTTTAATGATGTGTTCACTTCTGCGTTCTCCACATCAACTATCACCGTTTATCCGGCATTTCAACCTCCTGAGGTACTTTCTACGGAACCAATTATATTCGACATCGCTGGCATTTTACGTTTATTTGAAAAACAAAAAGTTACGTCATCATGTGGAGTAGACAACACAAATTCTAAATTTCTCATCAACACAAAGTTGTATTGTTCTATGTTTTTGACAAAATTGTTCAAGTAATCACTTAAGACTGGCTGTATTCCGGATGAGGGAAAGATTGGGAGGGTGGTTCCGTTGCGCAAGTCTGGAGATACACATCCCCCGCACAATTTTTGCCCAGTGTCATTAACTTCTATTTCATGCAAACTCATGGAACACGTCAACTATTCTTGCGTTGCCAAATTTATGGAAGACAATTCATTTTTTAGTAACTCACAGCACAGTTTCAGAAAATCCTTCCCGTGTGAAACGCAGCTTTTATGTATCACTCATGATCCTCACTCCGTTCTGTCGGTTACGGACTGCATATTTCTTGATTTTGCGAAGGCTTTCGACGCTGTGTCACATGAACTTTTATTTCTGAAACATAACAATCTGAACTTGAATACTAACGTGCTTGCATGTTTACGCTACCTCTTAACTAACCGTCCACAATATGGTACTGTAGGTAACTTCGATTCTTCTTCATCTGCCGTTCGCTCAGGTGTTCGTCAAGGCTCTGTGTTGGGGCCCTTTCTTTTTTTGATCTACATCAATGACTTGCCAACTAACATCCGTTCATTCGTCCGCCTTTTTGCTGATGATTGTGTACGTTTTATGGGGAAATAACTAGTACATCTGATATTAACACTTTACAGTCCGATATTAACCAAGTTATGGAATGGTGCAAGTTATGGACAATTAATCTTAACATTATTAAATGCAAATGCATGACCGTTTCTCAAACTAACTCTGCACGTAACAACTTTCTTAACGACGTCCCTCTCGAAACCGTCCAATCCTGTAAATACCTTGGTGTACACTTAACATCTAACCTGTCGTGAAACTTCACATTGATTATGTAGTCAATAAAGCTAACCGTATATTAGGCTACCTTCGACTAAATTTTTAAATGTCTCCTAGTTCCCTAAAGTTACTTCTTAACAAATGTCTCGTTCGTTCAAAATTATAGTATGCGGCTTCTGTATGGCACCCCAGTCAAGAATCGCTCATTGCAGAAATAAAGTCTAAAATCGTGCGTCGCGGTTCGTTCTTTCTAAGTATCATCGCACATCAAGCGTCACGGCCATGAAATTAAGCCTTTCTTTACCACTGCTCGACCATCGTAGGAAGTTATTTCGGTTTTGTTTTTTTTTCATAAAATATATCACAAAAATTCCATTCTAAAACAACAGCTACTATCTTCTCCATTTAACATTTTGGCACGCATTGATCATCTGTACAAACTTAACGTCCCTTCCTGCCATACAAAGCGTTTTCATGATACGCTATTCCGCAGCAATGGCGTTAGTTGAAACCGCCTTCCTTCGTCTGTTTCTGAGATAACAGATGATACTGCGTGCCGATCTGCTGTAAGCAACCTGTAGTGGTGATTGCTTATCTTTACGTTGTTGTTTTCAGCTTGTGTTTGTGCTTCGGCTTTTGTTTTTATGTTACACAAGATGTAACCCACTTCCCTATGCAACGCACTTCCGGCCCTAAGGTTAACCAGATAAATAAATAGTGTATATTGCAAGAAACTATGGTTTCCATCGGTCTTCGCAGAAGAAGTCGGCCCAGAGTGATTACGATGTGTTGCAAATCCAAACCAATTCAAATTTGCTAGAGGTGCAAAACAACGAAATAGAAAAGCCACAGCGAAGCGCGCACGCCACGCGGCTGCGACTTCCCCAGCGGGCGTCGCACCGGCGGTGCCTGTGCTCCGACGCATGCCGCCGCAGGTTATCTTTGTTCGGAGTCGCTGATTTGGGCCTGCGATCACGTGGTGAGCGCAATGAGCTCAGCTGCAGCCTGCGCGGCGTGCTTTAGTGAGGGTAGCCGGTTTCTTGTGTCACCTCTTTTGTTACAGCGGAACTCCGTCAGCGACGCCCATAGGGTTTCTTACAATATACACTAGAGAGGAATCTGGCGCTAGCGTCTATGCGGCTCACATCAACGTCGTCTGTGTCGTCATGAACCGCCGTTAAATCATGCGCTAGCCTAAATTTCATCATTGGCTTGGATTGTAATGTTTTAGTGACCGCGAATTGAAGGAAAGTTCCACAAAAACCCGAAAAATAGAGGGCGATTAAGTAAGTGGCAAAAAAACATGCGGTCTCAAAACTAAGAAAACAGGAGGTAAATCGTATTTTTGCCGTGACGTTTGTTCCTGCCATTTTGCTGCTAACAATGTTTATATTTGGGGAGGAAACTCATTATAGACCCTTAACTTTACCGTTAATTCAAATAGTAAGTTCTTTGAAGAGTTTGGAAAGTTTTTGCCTATGAAAACGCCACCTTCGTGGTGGTGAACCAGTGCGCCGACCGTCAGCTGCAGTTTAACAAGAAAAAAGAAAACGTGGCGTTAAACAGTCGTGGAGGATGACAAGATAGAACGGATTCAGGCGCCCATATCTGTCGTATCTTGTCTTCGTCGAAGTACCTTTTGTTTATTTTTTTCGTCTGCTACAAACTTCGCGGCGGCATATTACCTGCTTAGTCATACGCCCTTCGACTGTGGCATGACCAATATCACGTACGATCACGCACTGCCAGCTGTTTCGAAGAACACGGCTACCACAGAACAGGAAAGATTTTGGCTTCTTCCTAGCTCGTAGATGGGTTAATGCATGGTGAAGAAAACAAATCCGGAAAACCGCTTAAGAATCCAGTTGTCATGCCAAACACAAGCCAGAAAGCGCGGTCTTCCCCTAAACCCCCCCCCCCCTTTCCGACGACATGGATTACCAGGCGCAGTTTCCTCTCTAGTGTACTTACTAAGAAACTCTATGGCATCGCCTGCCTCATCGACAGTGCCAGCCGTACGGGTCGGAGAAAATACATGGCGAAGCGAAGGAACGCGCGTAATTCGCGATAACCAATCCAGAGGTTACTTGTGTGTGTTCTACCAACGAAGTGTGGCGCTATGTCCCTTCATTCTAGCGCCCGCCCGCTAATTTGAACTCTGCTTAATTCGAACAATTTTATGGGCCCCTTCGAGTTCGAATTAACGAACTTTTACAGTACTAATTCCTGAGACGCTGGCTTACACGGGACACTTTTAGCGGTAAGTTAAGACTAGCTATCATCATCATCATCATCACCAGCCTATCTACGACCACTGCAGGGCAAAGGCCTCTCCCATTATTCTCCAATTACCTCGGTCCTGTGCCAACTGTGACCAATTTATCCCCACAAACTTCTTGATCTCATCTGCCCATCTAACTTTCTGCCGCCCCCTGCAGCACTTGCCTTCTCTAGGGATCTACTCTGTTACCCTTAATGACCAGCGGTTATCTTGCCTTCGCATTACACGCCTTGCCCACGTCCATTTCTTCTTCTTAATTTCTACTAACATGTCTTTAACACCAGTTTGCTCCCTGACCCACTCCGCTCTCTTCTTGTCCCTTAATGTTACACCCATCATTTTCCGCTCCATTGCCCGCTGAGTCGTTCTCAATTCAAGTTGAACCCTATTAGTGAGCGTCCAAGATTCTGCCCTGTAGGTGAGTACCGGTAAGATGCAGCTGTCATACACTTTCTTCTTCAGCGACAATGGTACGCTGCTATTCATTATCTGAGAATGTCTGCCATATGCACCCCACCCCATTCTGATCCTTCTAATTATCTCTACGTCATGGTTGGGATCTGGGGCCACAACTTGGACTAAGTAGATATATTCGCTTACCACTTCCACCGCCTCGCCACCTATCTCGAACTGCTGTGCTGTTCCGAGGTTATTGATCATTACTTTAGTTTTCTGCATATTAATTTTCAGGCCCACGGTTCTACTCTGTTCGCCCAGTGTGGAAAGCATGCTTTGCAATTCGTCCCCCGAGTTACTTAGCAAGGCAACGTCATCAGCAAATCTGAGGTTACTGAGGTATTCTCCATTAACCCTTTCTCCCACCTGTTTCCAATCCAACGTTCTGAATACTTCTTGTAAGCATGCTGTGAATAACATTGGAGAGATTGTGTCTCCCTGTCTGACACCCTTCCTTATAGGTATTTTACTGATCTCCCTATGGAGGATGATGGTAGCTGTAGACCCATTGTAGATATCCTATAGTATTCTTACATAATGCTCATCTACCCCTTGGTTCCGTAATGCCTGAATGACTGCTAGGGTTTCGACCGAGTGAAATGCTTTCTCATAATCTATGAAGGCTATACATAGGGGTTCAGTATACTCAGCGCACTTCTCTATCACCTGATTGATCGTGTGAATATGATCCATTGTTGAATAACCTTTACAGAACTCTGATTGTTCTTTAGGTTGACTAGCTAAGGCGGAACTAAAACACGTAGGCCTAAGCCAAGCTACCAGAAGGTAACATTGGGCTAAAAAGCGGGCTCCATGAAGAGCATAAATATTTGTAGTAAAACTCTCGAGGGTGTTTCCCCGGTGATGTTTCATCGAGAGAATAAGGAGCCACAGTGCCATTGACGAAAACGAACAAAATTGCTGCCGTATTGTTTGGTTTAGAATGAGAATAGGCGTGGACTATGTATCCTCATTCGTCGGAAAATTAGCAAATCGTTGCTGCCTAACGTTGAAGGCTGCGTAACGCGTTGCCGGTAACTAGTTATTTTTTGGGCAACTCTTAACTGTAACCCGTTACATAGAGTGCTGGTAATGTTTACCTGTAACACTTTGTTTGTCACGCAACACTAAGACTTTGGTTATGGTTACTGTAGTTTACAAATAAAAATAAGTTGTACTGCCGGGATAAGGTGCGCGTGCGGCAATGTCTTCAAACATGTTCACTTGAGACAGGAAAAGAGAATAACATGAACCACGACTTAAAAGTGAAAACACCTGGCGCAGCTTCCGACCAGACACTTCAGAACCGAATTCAGGTGCAGTGCGGGCATTGCAAAGCTTCTGGAAAGCGACAGAGGATCTAAGAGCGGCCTCGAAGAATAGGGAGCCGGGCGGAGGCAACGTGAGCTTGCTCTTTGCCCAAGTAGTATTGTGCGGAAAACCCAAGCCAACTACCAGACGGCATGCTTTATCTGCTACACGAAAGATGCCCTATACATAATGCCTCTCACCTCAACGAAGCGAATCTGTGATCAGTGGCAAACTATGTGCCACATTACAGCATGCTATACAAGATAAAATTTGTTGGGCCGCTGAAAAAAGCCTGTACTTGATTGTGGGGCCATAAGGCTTGGAATAACGTATTTTTACATCCGCCGTCGCACGGGTGCGTAGTTCCGGCTGTCTCCTGAACAGGGAAACAGACGGTGGAATTTGTCAAACATCACGGCATGGGTACGTAAGGGGCACCAAAAGTGATTCACTCCTCTGTCTGACGGCGACAATCATTGAACTTCTCTTGAGAGATTCTTTGATTTTCGTCCGAGGTTGGGCTTTGACTCCTTGAGCTTGGAGTTTGAATACGACGTAGTTTCGATTTTTTATCCCAGCGGCCTTGACTTCGCCATTTTATTTGGCACGAAAATCACTTCGCATTCAACCGTCGTCGTCGGGCGGAGGGCTGCGCATTATTGGACCCCTCCGCAAATTCAAACTGCCTTATGTGCGTCGGAATCGCGCATTGCGCGAAAGTGTGTTCCAGTTTATTGAAGCACAGAATGCAAAGACCTCTGTGCCTGAGTTGTTACTAAGGGATGTACTGCTCGCTACGCTTAGAAAATCTTAAAAGACACCGCAGGCCCACGACACGGGGGCCTTACTGTTGATGATTTCTCCTCTGTACCTTGGTGTTGTGTTGTATTTTCAAAGACGGAAATAAAGAAAAAGTTCGACGGAAAAAGTGAAACAAGCAGAAATAAACATGAGGTTTTGCATACGCATATCCATTTATTTTTCATTCACACATTCGCTTAAACTAAAATCGAATAAATTGAAAGCTGTCGTTGAAAAGTTCAATCTTAGAGAGAGTTATAAATACAAACCATTAGAGGAAGTTTTTTTTGCTCTAAAAATCCCGGACCATGTTCACTAACATGAAATCTTGGGAAAAATAATGCAGCGTATTTGAGCTCAAATATTGCGTTCCTCTCTTGCCACACGGTGCGCGCTGCTTGGGCGCCGGAGGAGCGCCGGTGGAGCAGTCACGCCCGTGCTGAGGCGGTGGCGTCCTCTCTTGCGTCCAACCGGATTTTTGCAAACTGCAATCTGCCCCAGTGTGGGGTAGTGGCAGGGGTGAACACGAGCGCAGTGCAATGCCCGCGCCTCGCCCTGGGAACTCGATAAGAGAATTTATTATATCTAGTAACAGCTTGAACCCGCTGTAGTTAGCTACTACGCGGGTCGGCAGGATACTGGATATAGGCAACGTGCTCTTGAAGAACGAAAATAAACCGCACACAAGTTCAAGAATAAGCAAGGTCCACCGCACCAATGGCTCTTCACACAGATGTCCCCATAGAAAGTTCAGTCAGTGGAGTTTACGCGTGTGAATCAACGTAAAAGTGACAGCAGTTCCGACGTCACAAGGTTCAGTCACTGTAATTCACGCGTCGGAATCAAAGTAAAAGTCAACAGTTCCTACACATCAGTTCATATCTAAAACTAAACTTCGAGGCATGTTCGGTCAACCTCCTTGGCAGCGCCGTGGCCTGTGAACATACTACTTTCCTCCCAGGGAAAACACGTGTTACAATTTAATCACGCACTACCCACCATGTCCACGGTGTTATTGGCGACCTTGATGAAACGAGTCGACCAACGCAGAAGGAAAGCTCCTTCCCCTCAGCGCCACCAGCTCATGCTACAGGTGCTCTATGCCCATCTTACGAACGCGCCACAACAAGGGGCACATCGCATGCTGCGGTCGTGCCTGCAAGGCGGCTACACCTCGCTGTCGCCAAACAAGAAAGGCACCCACACGCAACAGAACGCTGTCGAAGGGATCTTTCGATTTCGCGTGGGCTCCCAGCCTAAGCCCGAACATTGTTCTAAGTAAAATCCTCAATGTGGCGGCCACACGACACTCTAAAAGAGCATGCTGTAGAGTCTCAGTGCGTTCGCATTGCGCGCACCGAGCAGAGCGAACCACACCAAATGCTGCAAGGCGGTCACACGCCGGCAGGGCTCTCCAGCCACGCAGTGTTGCGAGTTATAGCGACCGCAGTCTGCTGGTAGCCGGGACGGTCGCCGTCGCTCCGTCGAGCCAGGACTAGAGGAGAGCTTATAGCAAACTCAACAGGTTTATTTACATTTTTACAGTGAGTTGTCGAGATGAAGACACAAGACAGCTCTTGGCGGGCCGCAGCACGCCCTTTTTGTTGACCCCCGATCCCTAGTTCCCTAGGTTGGGGATCCCCATACAAAACAATGCGGACCAATGGTGATGTGTAAGTTCCTCGCTGTGAAGCACCGCCCTCGGGTAGGGACACGCCTTTCAGGTATGTCGGCAGATGCACGGCACACACACACTCACACCCTTGCCACTCGTCAGGAGCCTGTAGTAGAGGGGAAGAACGGAAGACACGCGGGCGCCGCGTATCCTTTTGGTGTCCGGCGCGCGCTGCATTCCCACGGTGGGGTTCTCGCACGTACTTCCCAGTGAGCCTAACAGCACAGATTAACAAGGTTCGTGGAATCACTCCGGGAAGAGTTAATGGCTTGAACATTGCCACTGCCTTCTTCGCGGTGCTCCCGCCGCCACTGGGGTCCCATTGTCTGGTCGTCACCGTCTGGGCTTTCCCGCGCACACGCGTTCAGTTGCTTAGGCAGGGGGAAGAGCGGCGGCTCCTTAATCCCTTTGGGGCAACAACACTCAACACCGCTCAAAAGCCGCTGTCAATCAGTGGCCGCCGCCGCGTCTTGTCGGCCTGGTTTCGTTTCCGTCGACAAGTGGTGGGGTGGTCGACCGGCGGGCGACTGACCCGCGCAAACATGGCGCCAGTGAGTCATAACAGCTCCTCCGCCGACGGGAACATCTCGGACGTCGTGTAGTATCAGCTGCTCGACGGGAGAGATCACAGTAGCAGCATTCTTTCAGCACCATTGAAACCACAAAGACCAACCTCCCGAACCAGCAAGCGCCGGCAATGAGTTTTCGGCAACCAGGCTGCTCTTTCAAAGGTGCTACAATGCACCTACGCTTTTCAATTTTTTCATATGGCAACCACACTAACACTCTTGCTCACAGCTAAAAGCTTAGACTGAGTTACTCAAAACACTACTCAAAACCATTACTGAAAACGTTCCTCATCTGAAAACAAAAGAAAGCGAAAGAAAAGCTAGAAGGCTCTGCTTAATGTGTCAACATTGGCGTTGGCAGAACCCTTCTTATACTTAACAGTGAAGTTAAGCTCCTAAAGCGCAAGGCTCCAGCGTAGTAGTCGCGGATTCTTTCCCGACATTTGCGATAGCCATGTCAGCGGGCAGTGGTCAGTGACGAAGACAAAAGAAGTTCCGTAAAGGTAGCAGGCCAATTTTTCGGTGGCCCACACAATGCAGGCACATTCTTTTTCTGACGCACTGTAAGCCTCCTCGCGAACTAAGAGTTTCCTGCTGGCGTACAGCACTGGGTGCTTGTTCCCGTTCTCATCCTCCTGGCAGAGTATTACTCCTAAGCCTCTGTTGTTGGCATCGCGCTGCACAATAAAGGGACGATCATAGTTCGGTGCATGCAGTACGGGTGAGCTAACAAGAGCCGCTTTGAGGCCTTGGAAGGCACCCTCCATTTCCGGGCTCCAAACTACCTTTTCTGGGGCCTTCTTGCGCAGTGCATCCGTTAACGGAGCGGCTACTTCCGAGTACGGAGGAATGTAGCGCTGATAATACCCCGTCAGTCCCAAAAAGGAGCGTATAGCAGTCTTGGTTTCTGGCTGGGGGAATTCGCTCACCGCCTCTACTTTCAACTCGTCAGGTCGCCTCCTGCCCTGCCCTACGACGTGCCCTAGGTACCGTACTTCGGCGCGAGCTAGCTGGCACTTAGCCGGCTTCGCTGTCAGTCCAGCGTGTGTCAAACGACTAACGACATCGCCAAGATGGTACAGGTGATCTTCCCATGTATGGGAGTACATAGCAATGTCGTCTAAGTAGGGAACAGCGTATTCTTTAGCCCCCCCCCCTGCAGAACTCGGTTCATCAGCCTTATCCCGCACTTCTCCAGGAAGCCCGCGGTCAGAACGCTGGTGAACACTGAGCCCTGGTCGCACTTTATCTCCTGAGGAAAGCCCACTCTCGAAAAAACAGACAGTAGTGCGTTAACTACTTCTACTGAGCTTTGCTCCTTCATTGGGATTGCCTCTGGAAATTTGGTTGCTGGACAAACAGCGGTAAGAAAATACCGGTAGCCTGATTTTGTCGCTGGGAGTGGTCCCACAACGTCTAAAACCAGCCGGCGAAAGGGCCCTGAAATGAGCGGAAGAAGCTCAAGTGGCGCCTTTCCCTTCGCGTGCGGCTTTCTCACTCTCTGACAGGTTTCACACGCTCTTACGTGGTTCTCAACCTCGGTGAAGCATCCTGGCCAGTAAAACTCCGTTAGGAGCCTATCTTTGGTCTTCCGAGCTCCTAAATGCTCCGACCAACCCACTCCATGACACTGATCAACAATGTCATGCCGATACTTAGCCGGAATTACAATCTGGTCAAACGTGCCACCTTTCGCATCCTGGTAGTGGAGGTACAAGATGCCATTTTTGACGGGAAAACTGACATTCTTTCTCGCCACCCCTTCTCTGACTGTGTTCCGAACCTCCTTAAGGCTGGGATCGCTTTTCTACTATTCGATGAGCTCGTCTCTTGTCACTTTCCCCAGTACATTGTCTAGTGATTTTGATACAGGCAACACGAGCAGCCCCTCTTCCGGTTCCCCTTCAGCTACATCAGCGCTAGTCTCCTCCTCTGACCCCTCTCTCTTTTTTCAGTAGGCGACGGGATAGTAGACTCCTCTGAGCTGACTCCAGCTGGTGTTGCTGTACTTCCGGTGAAACTCGGTTCTTTCCGCTCTAGTTCGGCTGCTAGCGCGCGTGCTTTAGCTCTGTTCAAGGCTTGGACTGTCCCTCATGAAAACTGTTCCCTTGCTCTCTAAGCAGACGGTCGGTCTGATTCGAGAACAAGTAGGAGTACTGCCAGGGCAGCTTGTCTGACACCGCCGCTTCCATCTCCACTTCTCCGAACGGCCCAGTGATGACTACTCGAGCTACCGGGAGACAAATGCTTCCCTCTTGCAAAACCGGTTTAATCCATGCGCACTTTCCGTTGTAATCTGCTTGTGCCACATAGTCCGGGTGCACCAGATCAATGGTTGCCCCACTGTCTCGTAAGACGTGGCATGGCTTCCCGTTCACTGTTAGGTTAAAAAGGTACGGACTAAGTAGCTCCTCGCTAGTAGCAGAGTCACAAGTGTACGAAAGGGCTGGCCTGGGCCTACGACAGCCTATGGCAATGTGACCGACCTCCTTACATTTGTAGCAGGTAGGTGGTTGCCGCGCGTCAAAAGGACTCTTTTTGGAAGAAGCGTCCGAAGCCTTTCCCTCCTGTTTGTTTTGTGATCCTTGACTAGTTGCAGCGAAGTTCGCCTTTTTCGGTGCCGTCATACATGCGCCAGCCCCCTGCTTCACCGTCCAAGCTTTTCCTTTATCTCCCGCTTTTGCTGGAGGAACCTCGTCCCTTTCTCCCCGGCGTGACGCGTACTCATCAGCCAAGTCGCCAGCTGCCTGCACTGTTACTACTCCGGCTCTATCTTGGATCCAGAGCTTCATTGGCTCGGAAACCTTAGAAAAAAACTGTTCGAGAGCCAATATTTCAAGAGCGTTTTCGAAGTTACCAAAAGCGCCGGCTCCCTTCATCCATTCTACCAAGTTGACCTTCAACTCGTAGGCAAACTCTGAATACGTGCTGCCCTGCTTCTTTGTCAGATTGCGAAACCGCTGCCGGAACGCATCTGACGAAAGTCGGAACCTCTTTAGAAGGCTATCCGTCACTTTGTCGTAATTGTCCGCATCCTCCACCGGAAGCCGCGCGATCACATCCGCTGCTTCACATGGCAGCAAACTTAACAAATTTCGAGCCCATGTGCTACGGCCAAGCTTCGCTTTTTCACAGGTTCTCTCGAAGTTCACAAGAAAGAGGCCCACATCTTGCCCTACTTTGAAGGGTTGCACTAGCTTAGATAAATCACAAAGATTTTGTCTTCCTGCTACCTCTACTCCTTGAACCTCAGCCATCTTCCTCACCTCTACTTCCAGGCGCAGCTGTTCTACTTCCAGTTCTTTTTGCTTTAGCTGGCACTCCTGTTGCTCCCGCTTTTGCTCGCGCTCCTGTTCCTGTTGCTTTTGAATCTCGTTCCACGTTTCTGTAATATCTTCACTGCTGAGATTCAAGCCCTCGATAGCCCGAACAATTTCGTCCTTCTTCATCCCCGAATCTACTTCTGCTCCCAGCTCCTCCGCCAGAATCAACAGCTGATTCTTCAACAAACGCTTCCAATCCATGACAGAGAACTAGTGTGGTGCGGCTCACTCTCTACCCAGAAGTTCCGGAAACAACTGCTTCTGTGGTAGCCTCTACCAGCGAAAAGATTGCACTTCTATGTTATCGGCCTGGCAACCAAAAAACCAAAGCCAGCACTCACCAGTTCACAGCTGTCAGTCTCCATGATCTCGGCGTGTTGTTCATTCTCCGTCCTCCAGGCTCAGATCCCACCGCTGCCACCAGTTGTTGCGAGTTGTAGCGACCGCAGTCTGCTGGTAGCGGGGCCGGTCGCCGTCGCTCCGTCGAGCCAGGACTAGGGGAGAGCTTAGAGCAAACTCAACAGGTTTATTTACATTTTTACAGTGAGTTGTCGAGATGAAGACAGAAGACAGCTCTTGGCGGGCCGCAGCACGCCCTTTTTGTTGACCCCCGATCCCTAGTTCCCTAGGTTGGGGATCCCCATACAAAACAATGCGGACCAATGGTGATGTGTAAGTTCCTCGCTGTGAAGCACCGCACTCGGGTAGGGACACGCCTTTCAGGTATGTCGGTAGATGCAGGCACACACACACTCACACCCTTGCCACTCGTCAGGGGCCTGTAGTAGAGGGGAAAAACGGAAGATACGCGCGGGCGCCGCGTATCCTTTTGGTGTCCGGCGCGCGCTGCGTTCCCACGGTGGGGTTCTCGCACGTACTTCCCAGGGAGCCTAACAGCCCAGATTAACAAGATTCGCGGAATCACTCCGGGAAGAGTTAATGGCTTGACCATTGCCACTGCCTTCTTCGCGGTGCTCCCGCCGCCACTGGGGTCCCATTGTCCGGTCGTCGCCGTCTGGGCTTTCACGCGCACACGCGTTCAGTTGCTTAGGCAGGGGGAAGAGCGGCGGCTCCTTAATCCCTCTGGGGCAACAACACTCAACACCGCTCAAAAGCCGCTGTCAATCAGTGGCCGCCGCCGCGTCTTGTCGGCCTGGTTTCGTTTCCGTCGACAAGCGGTGGGGTGGTCGACCGGCGGGCGACTGACCCGCGCAAACATGGCGCCAGTGAGTCATAACTGCAGCCACCCGAAATCACGAACGTCTGCAGGAAGATCCACTGACGTTAACTGTTGCCCGTGGGCCCCGCGAGTCTTCTCTTTTTGCCGGTCATCTAACTGCCGAATCGCCAATTTCTCGGGTTCCCGAGGACCCGGAACCAGGTAAGTATGCCTTTTCGTGCTTCGACCGACCACGTTACCCGATCAGGCCTAAGGTCGAGAGCTGGTAGTACTTGAGTGTAAAAAAAATTATAACACGCCTACAAACAGCTCCTCCTTGTGCTTGACGATTGCTGAGGCGGATAGAGAGCATTTCACAAATTTTTACTTCATGCTAGTTTATTTTCAACCGGTTTTATCCGTTATACACTTTTTCTTTTACTACGCGTCACGTTCTAGTGCGAGACGTTGCAAAACGAGTGTCGCGGTGTTTTAGTACCGTGACTACATGACACGACGACGAAAGGACGCGCCGACAGCCCGGGCGCCTAAGGGGCTTCTCCCCAAAAAGCGTCGGAATGGGGCAATCGGATAGACGTCGGCTTATTAACGCAAAGGACCCGGGTTAGATTCCGACCAGGGGAAGCATCTTTCTTGAAGCGCTTAGACTCGCCATCATCATCGTCAGAGAAAACTGGCTTTCCTGGAGTGGGTTGTCTGAGTTCGTACTCTCACTCGTAGATCGTTTGGAATTTGGTTGAGTTTTGACTTTCACAAACGCGCGGACTTTTGAACACTGCGGCTTTGACTTTGACCATTCGCCATTTTATTTTACACGAAGGAAGCTTCGCGTTCCATAATCGTCGTTGTTAGACGGAGGGGTGGATGATTTGGATTTTTGCAATGTTCAGGGCTAGTGATGCGGGGTGACTGTTGGTGTCTCTGATACGATAATGATTAGGCGGAGCAATTGCCGGCAGTTATGCAATGTTCTAGGCATCATCAAACAACACATACATACATACATACATACATACATACATACATACATACATACATACATACATACATACATACATACATACATACATACATACATACATACATACGTTATCGTCAGAGAAAGTTGGCTTTCCTGCAGTGGGTTGTCGTTTTGAGTTTGGAGTCTGACCCGCATACAGTTTGGACGTTCACTCGTTAAACTTTGATATTGACTGCATGCAGTTTCGACTTTTGATCGCAACAGCTTGTACCTTGACTCTTCGCCATTTTATTTCGCACGAAGAACGATTTGCGTTGAACTGTGGTCGTCGTTAGACGGAAGAATGCAAGATTTTTAGTCTTCCCCGTCTTGGTACCGCTCTTCCAATCCAAACTGCTCCGACCGTGTCGGAATGGCGCGTTCGCGAAAAAGAAAGCAGCAGAACGACCACCTCGAACACTTCACATAACACCCTATACAGAAATGGTGCTAGGATGTTTGAAAACCTCTTGTAAAAAACGGTACCGAAGCCGTCCGGGCCAGGAGACTTGCGTCCCTTTAAATTGCCTATTGCTCTCTCTACTTCGCCTAATGTTATGGGTTCTTCGAATGGTTTTTTAACATCGTCCTCCAGACGTGGAATGCAGCGAAGGAAGTCTTGCTTGAAGTCTTCGATGTTAGGAACGGCAGGACTGAAGAGTGTGGTGCAATGTTGTACAAAACAATCTTCTATGACCTTCTTATCTGGGGTAAGCTCTCCGCCTACGAGTATTTCATTAATCGTGTTGGCTTTAGCATAACGTGCCTCATCACTTAATGCTCGTTTCGTGGGGGCTTCGCCCGCCAGATAGTGTTCGGCTCGCGCTCGCACGGTCACCCCCCTATATTTTTGCTTATCTAATGCTTCTAGCTTGTTCTTTATTGTCCTTATGTCGTCCCGGAAGGCGCCAGGTGTTTCGCATTCCAGCCTGAGCATCTCCCTCAAATTACGCTTCAGGTTACTTTCAGCTTCCTTCTCTTTCCTTCTCAGTACAGTCCCCCTCTCTATCGCGTTAAGCTTACAATTCTGCTTGAACAATTCCCACTTTTCTCCCCAATTTATACCTCCTGCGTTTGTGTGTTTGCGAAAAGCTTCTTTTACGGACTACACGAAAGTCTCATCATCCAACAGCTTTATGTTTAACTTACACAACTCCCATGTAAATTTAATATACCAAGCTTCTATCTTTTCTCTCATCGAAAAAGAAACAAAACAGTGATCACTGAAAGAAACGTCGTCTACGCAATATTTTTGGCATGTGGAAGCTAGATCGCAAGAAACGTAACCCCTATGTAATCGCGCGTGGCTCGCTCCCGGAAAATGCGTAAACCTCAGCACATTTTAATTTCCTGCGCAGTGTGCAACATCGCACAGTATGAAAGCAATCAAAAAGAAAACCAAAACGAACCCGTTTATAGAAAAGCGGGGACGCGACGAGGGTTCCCGACGTCTCCGTGCTCGAGAAGCCTGCCAAACATAGCAGTCCTCTGTGACCACACCTTCGAAAACTTACTTCCCCCCTCATCACCCCACACAATCCCGCTTGTAGCGCCGTGTCAACAGTCCGGTCACTTTCCTTTGGGTTTGTCCGGTGTAATATTTGCCTCGGGTCCTGAGCGTCTTGACTGCGGCACGGCCATCGCAGGAGGCTCTTCGGGGCTTGGCCCTGCGGCTTCGCCTCCCTCAGCCCAGTCACTTTCCCTTGCACGTTTCCCACACACAGCGCTTGCGCCTGGGGTCCCGTCTTCGCCTCGCGCGTCAACGCTCATGCTGTCTGCGTGCGGCTCCCCAACACTTTTGCTGTCATTAGACACCTCGGAGGCGGAAACTTGTTCCTGGGGGGTTTTAGGGTCTTCCGGGACTGCAGGCGGGATGAGCTCCGGCAGGACGACGAGAGCTGGATCAGGGGGCGTCACCTCTTTCGCCGGCACCTCTACCTTGCCCCTTGCTGCCTCCTCTGCCTCCTCTGTATACATGATGAACTCACACGTTTTGTCAACCCCTCCTGGTCCTGCGACGTTTGCGTAGGTGCGGACGAATTCGCTCTCGTCGTGGCCGAAGCGGCGACAAAGAGCACAGCGGGGCACCCTACACTCTCGTCGAATATGTCCGCTCCGGTGATAGCGGAGACAGAGAGGCGCACGCCCGGGCCCCACGACCAGGGCTTGCTCGCCGGCGACGCGTACCTGGTGGGGGATGTCTGCCACGCTGACGCTGTAGGGTGACCAGGCGCGTAGTCTAGAGCTGCGCGGAGCAGGCTGGCACACGCCATCGGTCCCGGGTCACTTCCGTGGCCTTGCCGTAAAGCCCCAGGGCGCTTCGCACTTCGTCGTCGGGGACGTTTAGAGCACCCAGTGGAGCTTTAACCGGATGTCCTGGTGGCGGGGATCGATGACGAGGCAACGAAGGCCCTTGACTTGGAGTTCCCTGGCGGCAGCAAGTTTCTTCGCCCCTTCGGGGTCTTTGGAAAGAACCGCCCACAAATGGGTTATCTGGTACGCCCCCAAGGCGATAACCTCGGAGAACAGCTCCAGACGAACCAAAGTGTCGCGGAAGTCTTCAACCTTGTATGGCCTGGCTCTCACATCGGCGTGAAAAAAAATCGTATTAAGCACAGATGGTCCGGATGGCAGTTGCAGCAGCATAACTAGATAATCCTGGGCGTTATCAATACCGGTTGACCTGTTACCGCGGGCCGAAAGGCCCGCCAAAGCCGCTCCTTCAACGGAGCTCGCCATCCTGTGTCTGCACTCCGCAATAGCTGGAAGCAGAATCGCGGGACAACTGTCTTAATCCCAAAGTCAGACGACAGGGCTAAACTTCAGTCTGTAACTGGCTACAGGCCAATCACCTTAGCCATTACAGACTATAAAGTACTGATGAAGATTATAGCGAATAGATTACAGGGAATAGTAACCACACTAGTAGGGCCGCATCAGACATGCGGCATACGAGGTAGAAGCATAGTAAACAATGTCCATGTCGCACGCAGTGTTTTACAGTGTTGTGAAGTATTCTGTAGAAGAGTAGCAATGCTTCCGATTGATTATGAGAAGGTCTTTGATAAAGTGTGTCACGAAATCTTGTTCTGCATTCTGGACTATGTTAATGTCGGCGACGTTGTGAAGGAGAATGTACGTATGGCGTATCGTGAATGTTTCACAAAATTGATTGTAAACAAGCATGTCTCCAAAATTATTCCAGTTTTATCTTCTGTGAGACAGGGTTGCCCTGCCTCTCCCCTGTTGTTTTGCATTTTTGGAACCTTTTTGTTTGCGCATAATCCATGACGGTGGCTTGCGCGGGTTTCGTCTCCACTCGAGTGAGGTGAGACTCTTAACATATGCGGATGACGTGGCTGTATTTTGTGAGGATAAGGAGAGCATCAGCAAAGCAATAAGGATAACAAAAGAATTTTGTCGCGTTACAAAGAGTTCTGTTAATTGGGCGAAGTGTGTGGGTTTTTTTCATGGGGAGTTGGCGGCAGCACCATCAGTTTTGGAAAATGTGTCATGGTCACGCACACCAGTGCGTTATCTCGAAGTTCCCCTAGACAGCTATCAGGATAGCCGCAATTACTGGGGATCCGAAACGGTGAGGCTGCGCGAAAAGGCAACCAAGTGGGGAGGTCGAGCTTTGTCTGTTTTCGCACGTGCCACAGTTTGCAACCTTTTTCTGTTAGCGAAGCTGTGGTACGTAATGCAAGTTATTCATTGTTCCAGAGTTCAAGTTCAGAAAATACACCGTGTGTTTGCCGTGTTCATTTGGTCTTCAGTTTGGGAGCGTTCAAGCAGAACCAATCTTTTTCGGCGTGTTAAGGAGGGCGGGGTTGGGTTGTGTCACGTTTACATTCGCCAGCTTGTTAATGGATTTTTCTTCTTACGGAATACGAATTACCCTTTTCTGCGAACATTTTTATAAAGTGTGCTGTCAAAAGCGTTGCCAACATATATTGTCTCGTCCGAAGACGAAAGCTGTAGCAGCCCTAAAGGCTATATGAAGGAGGTTGTAGACTCTTTCAGGTTTCTAGCAGTACGGTTTTCTCTGTAGTACTTATCAGCTGTGTCAAGAAAGGCACTTACTAAAGACCTAAAGATGTGTTGTTACCTGTGCCACTTTACCGATCGGTGTATAGATCTGTTCCTGGTCAGGACGTGTTATCTCGTGTTAAAAAGATGGCCGTCCCAGCATCCATGAAAACCTTTTCCTTTAAACTACACACCGGTACACTTCCCGCTAAGACGTGGATGTAGGAGAAGGGCTTGTTTGTCGCTGGTCCTACAACGTGCACTTTGTGCAACAAACCACAGACTGTTGAGCATGTTTTCGCGGAGTGCTGGGACGCCATCTTTTTCTGGAATGTGTTGCAAAGGACCTTAAACATAGACCTGCCCGTTTCACCCCAAGGCACACGATTTCTTTACGTACCTCGTGACAACAGCGTGCCGTATGACCTCATCATGGCTCTGGGATTGCATGCCATTTGGAGGTCGACGATGGCGGTGCGCTACGCTGACCCGCAGGCCCTCACTGTGAGCAAGTGCTTTGCACAGAGTGTGATTTTGCTCTATGAAGTGCACAAGTGGCAGACGCCCGATATGGGATGGCCACCTGTACTAGAAGAACTGCGTACGTTTGACGTTTATTTTAAGTTTTTCCGTCAGCCGAAGTTCGGCCGTCGGTTTTTATTCTATCCGTGACATGTATTGTGTGCAAAAAAAGGTAATAAAAAACAGTGTCGGAATGGCGCAATACGATAGACGTCGCATTCATGTTTCGAGGAACCCAGGTTCGATACCGATCACTGGAAGCGTTTTTTTCTTGAGACGCTTCCAAGTTCGTTATCATCGTCAGAGAAAGTTGGCTGTCCTGCACGGCGTTTTGTGGACTCAAGGCAAAATTACCTATGTCGCAGCGGTCTAAAAAATTAAGTAGTCGTTTTAATTCCCACAAATCATGAGTCGTCTAGCAGTCGTTGTTGCCAAAGCGTTGGAGAAGCAGGACCAGGAGCCCATACGCAACTTCCAGCCCAAAGTACCTTGGGGTACACACTGTAAACGCAAACTAGCCGGAGATGGAGTTTTAATCAAGTAATGTGCCCTGAACAGTACTTATAGCAAAACATGTACTCCCTAGGCATGGTCTAAACAAGTGGACGAACCTCCATGGTAGTACCGTTGCCCATCCGTGTAGCAAAAGGGAGGATTTAGAACGACATAACACCATTTGTGAGATGGCGTTCGGTCCCTTGTAAACAACCACGTCCACAATAAACTCCCCATCTGGGGTAATCATCTCAAGCGGGCGGTCGCCATGTTAGTCTTGTGTTGTTTCCGTGTGTCAGCACTTCAACCGTGGACTAATGCTAATTAGAACGAGAAAGCAGGACGTGACAGTTGCATGCAGCTGCAAAACCGATACCGTACGTATACCCGTATAGATGCTTCAGCCAGCGCGATCACAAGCAGACAGCGCGGCCGTGTTGTTTCAATCTGTTTATTTTGGCGGTAGGTGTTGTCAAACTCTGCTGCTAACAAAGAGACAGTTCTCACCGTTGCAAACAATTGCAATGTTCATCTGCTTCGCTTGCTTCCGCATATATAGACAATTTAAATTCTTGTGCCAGCGCGCAAACGCACCCGACTGCAGTGACTCAACTTGCCCTGGCGGCACGACTTGCTGCCCGGATGTAAACAACCTCCGTGCTATCAATGCAGCGCGGCCGGTGACTTGGTGCGGCCGGAGCTTCAAGCGCCTCGCCTTGGGCCATCATTTTTTCTTATTTGAGAAGGACTAGTAGTGCCATTTGGTGGAAAGATTTTTATGTGCCCTTGTCACACGACGAACGGCCGCTAACAACATTTGGATACGGCGACAGCTGTGGACAGCTCGCTGGTAAGTGCTCTTTCATCAGTCGATGCGTTTGTCAAACGTTTGGATAGGGTTAACTGCGAAGTACCCGTGCCGCACACAGCACGTACACGCACGGGCAAAGAAAAAAGCGCACACTCGTTTTATTGTACTTGTTTGTGGCTTTTGGGGTATGCATTCTCATTCTTTTGTAGGCCGGTTTGTAACAGGGCATTCGAGATGAAATCGTTTGTCGCGCGCGGCGTTGTTTCAAAGCAACGTGACGGTTACTCAGGTAGCCGAATCGCCTCCGACAGCGGTGCATCGTCGGGCGCGGTCGGTGAATATTGTGGGACTCTGTCTCTCATATGCATCGAACTGCTCGTGTTCTTTTTAGTTAACTGACTACTTTGTAATATCTATTTGTTAACGCTCCTGATGGCTTGCCTGTCCAAATATAAGTCTTTGTGTTGTTTTCGTTCAAGGCTCTGACTCATTCTTAGCGCTCTGGTCGGCGAAAGCCGCAGATCAGACGGCCACCCCCTTCGAAAACTGTGCCCTGTAGATTCGGTGGGGTTGTTTGCTCGCTTGAGTCGACTCTTCACATCTAACAGCGTACCCTATTAAGGAAACGGTGACATGCGTAAAAGATGCCATGAGCGTATCGAACGATTAAATGCATATAGTGTGGACCACGATGGCGACGTGGTTCGAAACCTAAATGTTTTTATTCCCTTTGGGATGATAATGAGGGGTCTGTATACAATCGGGGCCCGTCAGTCGCCAGCTAAGGCCACGTAATTAAAAACACAAATTCATGCCCTTATGGAAGAGAACAGAGTTTGCCGTAGCATGACACAAGTCTGCCGGGCATAAAAAAGGATATCATTTTTTTACAAGAACAATGCACACACTCTTCTTTTGTTGGTAATAAATTTGTCATAATCAATAGTAAGACCATACACAAAAATTACTCGATTCATCTGACACCCCATTTTGACACGGGGCTTGCAGCTCCAAAAAGTGCACTGTGGTTTTGCGTGACGGAAACTTCTACAATCACGGTAAATTAACTAAGGCAGGTGTGTGTGGCATGCAGCCTTCGTAAGTTTGCGAGAATAGCGTTTCCATTTCAGCTGTTTTTTTTTTGTTGCCATGCAATCACAATAATTTGGTGCCATGAACGAGGTTTACGTTAGCTAACAAGGCTGTAGTAACGGTTGCGGCTACAAATGACCTTATGCACCAATCACGCTTGTCAGCTCGGTGACACAGAATATTAAGGTGTCAGAATACGGATGACTGAGTCGCCTAGTTTATTACTACTGTAAAAAAATAAAGTGTTTTCTGACCCAGTGAAGGACTTTCCTGTATGACTAGCTGTGTTATGACAAATTACCATACTTGACGAGACAAGCCGTAACAAATTAGCTTTGGATGTAACACCAGGAGGGAAATAGGTGGAGGTATCTGCAAGTATAACTGAAACAGTGGGTGCCTGTCCGGCATGAATTCATTATTTGCTGACACGATTTTCTTCTGCAGATCCTGATACATGATCGAGTTGAATGACTTCATAGATCTTAAGGCAGGATAGGCTGTGCTGTACAAGGCAAGGCTGCATTCGGAAACCAAGTTGGCCCCTCCAGCAGAAGTGAGTACTGCCACGGCTTGCAACAGCCGTCCAGCTCGCAAAAGCTCCACTTTTTCTATGAAAGTGAGCCACCATGGTAGGGGAGAGGCAGTGTAAGGGTTTGCATCTTTAAGTGTGTGCCCACTCACTTGAATAGATGCAAGCTGGCATCGTAAAGCAAGAAACAGCAGTTAACAAAATCATGCAATACCAAAGTGTTTTTCAGTCAAAATCAAAAACTAATCTATCAACCTACAGAGGCTTGCATTTTATCTTGCTCGAGTATATTGTGCGGAAGTAATATCTTTTTTTATTGCTGCAAAAGCCACGACGGTTAATGTACTGGCACTTGGTTTTATGAAGCCTTTGCATTCCTAATTTAGGTACTGGAATTCGCAGAGAACCTGGCCTTACAATTTTATTACTGTACCGAATTATTAAGTTCATTTAACCATAGTGTCTGTTTTGAATTTTACGTGTTGGGGCATTTTTTTTTCTTTTTTGCTTTTTCAGGCAGATGTTCCTCTGACTCCCTGCCTGCATTCCGTGAACGGGGAAGTTAGCCTCCGCATCGATGGCCAGCGTGTCTTGACTGCATCATCTTTACTGGGAGGACTGTGTAGCCTGTTTGCATCGTTCTGGATTTTCAACATTCAATATCCCAAGAAGGCACACTGAGCTCTAACATTTGTGGAACATGGCTTTTTGGACCTTGCCTGCGCCAAACCACGTGTGAAGGATTTAGAACTAATTAACTTTTATCGCATCAATATCGCTCACTAATATTTGTTTTCAATCCTGTAATCATTGGATAGTAGTCAAAAAGAATTCCGTATTATATTTCTGACTTTTTCTTTTTCTTTTTTTACTGAAAAGGGGATATTTGATGGGCCGTTCTGTATGCTCATAATACAGCTATCTTTCAGTGAAGCAATAATATTAACAAACTAATTTAACTTGAAACAATTATCTAAATAATATTGGCAACTGGTGCGAAATGAATCAACTAAAAATTATCCGAAAAACACGAAGTTCATGGCTTTTTGTTCTCACTCTAAAGAAGCTGTCGCGATACCACCCATTCTGTTCTATATCATTGCAATTAACCCATCAGACTCGGTCACTTTTCTTGGCGCATTTGTGTCTTTATCAAAACGCACTGGTATTTTCCGCAGCATATTCTTCGTTCTTTATATTACTCATTTATCCATAGCCATCTCATTGCAGTCTGTCTCCTACATCATTTATCTCTTGTGCCTTTACCACCTAAAAAATGCTTCTTACCTTTCAATATCAAATCGTTGCACAGCTCTCGCTTATTTCACGACAAATTGAAAAATTGTTTTGTTGTTGTAAACCACTGCAACCATTTTTTCTTCACTTTGTGTACTTAGTATTGATGCGTACTGATAAGTTCTGATAAATACTGACGCGTTCTCGATCCTCTAGTATTATATAATGATTTCATTTACCATGCGGTTGTGTTTGTGCCTATCTGTTTTTCAAGTATTTCCAGTTTTTGTATTATTATTGTTTCTACAATTTGTTCAACTAGCAGACAGCTCTCGCTCATTTCACCACTTACTGAATTTTTTTTTGTTGTAAACCACTGCAGCCATTTTTTTCACTGTGTACTGAGCGCTGATGCGTACTGATAAGTTCTGATAAGTACTGACGCGTTCTCGATCCTCTAGTATTCTATAATGATTTCACTTACCATGCGGTTGTGTTTGTGCCTATCTTTGTTTTTCGCGTATTTCCAGTTCTTGCAGTAATATTGTTTCTACGTTTTGTTAAACTAGCATCGTATTGCTGTCTTCAATTCCTAACTGGCGTGTTATTTAGCAATGTACCATTTGCGATTTCCAATATGAGGTCGCCATAAGTATTTATTTCGGAACCTCCTTGTGTACACCATGTACCATGTAAACTTGTCTGCGATAGTTCGTTTGAAATAAACCTGAAATCGAGAAAAACCGTGTGAAATCAGTACTCCCGCAGGGAACTATAAATTCTCCCTTGTGGCCTTGAAAACCTCCTTTCGGAAGGCCTACAAAACTCCCCAAGCTTTCGTCAAACTCCATTCAAAAGAAGTAAATGCTTCCCTTGAACCTCCTAAAAACGCCCCTAAACGAACATAAGTACTTCCAAAGGGAGCCATAATAGGCTCCTATTCAACCGCCTAAAAATTCCATAAACATCACTTAAAAACGCCCTTCAGGAAGTAAAAAATACTCCATTTTGACCTCCTTAAATTCTCCCGAACATTTCTTAACACTCCCTAAATACCTCCTTTCTATAACCTAAAAACTTCCTGTTTTGAGGAGGTAAACAAAACCTCCCTGTTCCATGTAGTAAAAAAACTCCTACAAGGAGGACCACTAGAGGACAGGCGAAAAAGAACCTCTATGGAGTATATGGGAGGAAAAAAAAGTTTATAGTGCAGATTTGACGAGTTTGTGAGCTGTGTACTGGTGGCTGTGTGAAAGTTATTTAAGAAGAGTAAACTAGGTTAATTTATTTTCTTCTGAAGACTGACTAACCACTATTTAGTTTATACATTGTCCTTCAGATTATTGTCAAGGTTTATTTACTGACCGCGTCTACGTGCGCGCTGCTGCAACTTTTCTTACCGCCTTGTTGAAATGGAAACAAATAGTGCGATTAATGTTGCAAAATAATAGCGCAAACTAATAATAGTGTAAATAATAGTGCAAAAAATAATGTCTTTCGACACAGAACGGACGTTACCTTTTGTTTCACAACCGCAAGACTTTCACCGCTATGAAAACGGCAGCAGCGTATATAAGAGTGCTGTGTGCCATTAGCACAACTCACAAGCACGACACCCTTGACCAATTTGTAACAGCACCCAGATGGATCTTATAATTGTACGGAAATTCCTTTTCTCCAGACTAACATTCCGCTTATGAATTGTTCTGCCGGCGGCTAAAGATGTGTCGTAAAGTTTCCACGTTCAACAAAACATCTTGCTGCCATAAATGAGTTACCCGTCCCCCCCCCCCCCCTCAAAAAAGAAAAACACCCTTATGAAGAAGAATATGGATACCATGAGAAAGAGAACAAGCAAACCGATGGCTTCCCTAGGCAGACAATGCCACCCTACGTAGGGTGAACGAACAAACACAAGGCTGTAATTTCAAGTCAGGAAGTTCAGGACCTCGTAAAGGGGTAAGTGCACGGCTTTCATGTCGTCCGAGAGAGACGGTTGCGGGGCTTGATTCAAGAAATGCGTCAATCGGCATGTGTGATGCGCCGAAAGTCGTTTTTCTCTCGTGTCGACAATGGTACCTTAGCGGCGTTCATCTCTGCTACCTTCGAAAAGGCCACACTGGGCTACTGAGGCTGCTCGACAACCTCAAGCAGGTGCTCTGCATATGTTATTTATACGACGCGCGAGCGAAACGCAGTAATCTTTGTCCTATAAACAATCTAATGAGGGCGTAGCGTATAATACGTGCCTAATTTTAGTAAATGACATCCATAAAAGTCACGCTGCACTGTGACAGTGATCAGTACACATGGTGAAAAATACAGATGACTACATATCCTGCAGCCTGCATTTCTGAGAATAGAGAAGCCCTCAAAAGAATAACGACGTGAGCGGTAAATTAAACCATTACATGGGTGACCGGTAAAAAGCGCAAAGGCTCATGGGTACGTCGTCTGCTCCAGCCACTTCCGGTTCAAGAACTCACCAGGCCTCCCGTACGCCGGCGGCTTTCACGCGCGTGTGTGCGTGTTGTTTATTTGTCACAGGGTGCTTACCTTTCAGAGGAGTCCCTAGTAGGAATCATCGTTGTTATTCTTTGACTTTGCGATGCATGAGCGTTTTTTTTTCGGTGGAAACAGACCAACAACAAGCACACGCGCGCATGAAAGCCGCCGGCCTACGGGAGGCCAGAAGAGTTCTCGAACCGGAAGCGGCTGGGGTCCGCGGGAGCAAACAATCTACCCATGAGCCTTTGCGCTTTTTTCCGGTCACCTATTACACAGAGTACCAGGGTGTCGAACCGGAACCCGAACCTAACCGGAAACCGGAACCGAACCCGTATTTTTGACCGGAACCGGCACCGAACCGAACCCGTATTTTTTCCGCCATTTTGGAACTGAACCCGAAACGGAACAAATCAAAGGAACTGTTCCGAATCGGTTCCTGGGCTTCAAAACTGTAATTTCTATTTTTTGATTATGGTGCCCTACGGTGCGTCTGAAGATGTTTTTACCACTCGCCTAACAGCGCCACCAAATATTATGCATCGTCTGTAGTCCCACACCCCACCAGGTTTTCGCCTTATTATTACACTCACTTTAATGTAAAGTTTGTTCGTATATACTACAAGTTTGCTTTATATAATGCCCATATCCCCCAATTTTCTTTTGCATTTTAGAATAAGTTAAGTCAGAACGTATATTCCCAGACAACGTATCATGGCTAATTCTTCACGTTTCCTATGTACATGGTGTTTAATATTCTGCAAAGAAAGTTTTCAATGTGTTGTTAATTTCAATGCATCCCTGCCTCTTAAGAAGGCCTTGAGGGACATAATGATCAATTAGTCCATATATCCCACTTATTCTAGTTTGAATAGGCAGGTATATACCAACAGCAGTGAGACACAAACACTAGCAGTCCTTCTCGTCACCGGCACTTCTTCGTGTACAGTGACATTATGTCCCTTCTTTAGTCCTCTAACAGAGCATGATAATTGAAAGAAAATTTTTGAGGCCTTCTGAACTTCACTTTTAAAGTAGCTGCGACAGTATTTCCATATCACCTTGAATCTGCTAAACCTTTAAATTGAGGGGCGCATGGATTATCGTGATTCACGCGGATTAGCGGGTACACTGGAAATGATTATGGATATGAGTGGGTGAATGGTGTGTTGTGTGGTGTGGAGTGGTGTGTTGAATAATGCGGATAAAAGGAATTAGCAGGGCGGCTAATGTGGATTACTGTGTCGCACCCCCTCGATATTTTTGGGCGCTCTTTGGCATTGGGAAGTTCTGCGGCGCTCTTCCTCTTGATGAATCAGTAAATGTAGTAGCGGACAAGATATCCAGAAAGCATTGATGTGACGGCCACCGGAATGCCGTCAAATATCTTTCTTTATACACGTATTGCGCTGTTGTGATGTTGCTAGCGTAAGATTGGCATATCGGTCTGAAGTTATCAAAAAAGTCCCGGACATCTCTACTAACGTGATACCTGTATAGGGGCGAAGCATGCAATTTACAAGTGTATTCTTGGCGCCTTGGTGTTTTCCCAGCGCAGATGAAACAACTGGGGAGGTAGAAGTATACAGCTTTCCTCTAAAAATCTCGTGTCTTTGAAGCACGAACATTCTATCGCAAGGCATTGAAAAACGAGTTTCCGGGTGTGCTCTGTTAGTACCCGTTTGTGCCCCCGAGATGAGACGTTCTAGCGCGAGGCGTGGGAAAACGACGGTCCCGGTGTTTTATTCCCGTAATTGCATGACACGACGACGGCGACAGGGGACAGTTATAAAAAAAAAACAGCCTGAGCCCCTCAGGGGCTTGGCCCCTTAGGGGCTCGGGCTGTTTGTTTTTATAAAGTCCGGGTAAACCTTTGATTTCGCTTCACATAGTGTTGTAATCGTTCACCTCCCATGGAAAAAAAATTTGCAGTTGGTTGTATACAGTTAAGAGGACTCTGAAGAACGTAATAGAACGCTTTCAGTCTTTCCTTTACGTCTGGAGGCACT
The DNA here is from genome assembly GCF_048455015.1 of Haemaphysalis longicornis. Classification (NCBI taxonomy): domain Eukaryota; kingdom Metazoa; phylum Arthropoda; class Arachnida; order Ixodida; family Ixodidae; genus Haemaphysalis; species Haemaphysalis longicornis. Next base: position 37,656,356 of record NW_027526245.1, read on the forward strand.
GCGAAAGTTATAGCTATCACCAGGAAGGAGCCGCACTGCGTGATTTGTTCGTCGTAGAAGATCCGCCTTCCGTTTCTGCTTTCGTTTGTTCTTCGCTCTGCTTCTGAGTGTTGCTTTCTGGTTAAAGTGGTTATCGAATGCGTTCATTGTTGCAATTAAAGAAGCGCCGCCCAATACCCGCTACACCGCTGTAATGACGTAATTCGAGCGGTAGAAGAACGCCAGACCAAGACGAGAAAAAGAGAAAACCGTTTCGAGCAAGTTTTCAAGTTATCTGATGTGCATAAAGCCGTAGTTTTTGACTGATGTACTTTGCGACCCCCTAATCTAAGTACGGGGTATGTTGGTAAGAGTACATTCGGCAAGCATTTATGATTTCAAGAAAAGTCGAAAAAGTGTTGCAGGGTCCCTTTTAGTTGGCGAAACCAAAACGTTTCACAAAGAAACCTACTTTATAAATTGGTTCTTATACCGACGTGACATAGAAGTCAAAACGCAGCATTGAAATAAATAAACACAAAAACACTCCTGCTTTTTGTCTCCGAACGAGTTTGAAACGGTTAAAATCGGTTCCAACCGGAGCAGAATGTTGCTTCGAACCAAACCCGAACCAAACCCGAAAAAAATTTCGGTTTGGCCTCCTGCACAGTACACCGCTTCACCGTAAAGTGGCAGAAATCTCAAACGACAGTATCCCTGAGGGGTGCATGCCTTTTGTAAACAGCTGTGCACGCATTCCTCCACCAATTTAATTAATAAAAGCGAGAGTAGAGATGACCTTGTGCAAGATAGGCATACGGAGATTTGAAGCCAGGGTAAAATGGGGATGAACACAACACGAAGATCCATAATGGTTTACGATAGCCATAGCTGTCGTCAAATACCAAGAAGCTAAGCGTAGCCATAAGCTTGTGACCGTGCCTAAAGTGCAGCTAGCTGTTAATTACAGCTGTTTTGCAATAACGTAGCGCTTTCTTGCTCATTTAACGTATATAGCTTCTCCGCGGAGTGTTTTTATTTCGTAAAAAATACTTTCCCAGCACCATACTGTGAAGTACAACATGGCCATCGTCAGAGGGCACGAATACAACGTTTCATTATTAACTGGCAGCACTGAAAGCACGACATCCCAACATTCATAACACTTGTAGGGCTTCGTTGTCGCTATTAATTTAAATAAAACAAGCTGTAATAATTGCCGAAGACCGGCTACGCCTGGGTACCTCTCCTCTTATGTTCTTATCTCAAACTACTAAACGGCCCCTTGAATGAGAAAGCTGGCGTAGGCCTCCGGCGTCGGAGCCTGAAGCTGGCTCTTAAATTACCATTGAGTGCGGCGCGTTCCATGGAACGTGCTTTGCATTGATGTAATCTTAGTAAAAGCAGCGTGCGTGAATAGGAAACCGGTGGACATGCACAGAGACACGTGGAGAGCAAAGAGTGCGGCGGTGGCTGCTGCCGCGCTTGGGCGTCCGGCGGCAACGACACTAAAGTGGAAGCGTGGGCCAGTTGGGAAGCATTATGAAAAATAAAAAAAGGCAACAGCGACAGACGGAAGAACGCCACAACGCTTATGCGTCCGCCCAAAACTCCAAGGAGGGCTCAATCAATCAATCAATCAATCAATCAATCAATCAATCAATCAATCAATCAATCAATCAATCAATCAATCAATCAATCAATCAATCAATCAATCAATCAATCAATCAATCAGTCAATCAATCAATCAATCAATCAATCAATCAATCAATCAACCAATAATTGCTTTTATTTCTAGGATAGGTATAAATTATTTGCAAACCCTGCTTGGACCCATAGCCGACGGCTAGTTTTGGTTCAACTTTGGAAATGCTGTTACAAGCAGTCATATTTGTAACAATAAGTGTACTAAACATACTGTAGTATAACCAAGCTAGATATATTGTAATTGCAGATGCATCTCAATACGTAAGGGGTAATACCTACTTAAAAAAGGAGGCCGCTATCTTTTGGGCTGTACAGAAATGATCCTACTGCAATCAGAAAAAAGAAAACAAAGAACATCTATGCTTCTACTCGCGGGGACAATCTCCGGCACATAGTTTTTCAGTTTTTTTACAGAAGTATTGATCATTGCTCAGATCAACAGCGATTCTTTCCCCCCGTTTTGCACCAGAAATATGTAAAAGTTACTCACGAGAAACATTGCGAGTACGGGGAAGATTGAAATTGTTGGAGTTGGAGGTTCTCGTGTGCCGGAATGGACTGTTACATAGGGAGGCTGGAGATGGGCGGATGTTTTAACAATTTTGTATGTGGAGCAAGCTCTTTTTCTTCACGAATGTGGTAAAAACTTATTAACTGAAGCTCGGTAAACGAAGACTTGCGGTGCTTGTTGTATTTTCCGCAATTCATACTTGCAATCACACGTTTTTGCGATCTTGTGATGGGGTTAAGGCACAATGTGTACGTCCAGCCCCAGGACTGTTTACATTATGACAAGTGACTGCTAATAAATGCATGGTATAAGATACACAAATGGTTAGCATCAAAACATTCAGGATCGTGTGGAAGGGTGCAACATCAGATCCCGAGTATATCTTAGAACAAACATAGGTAAACGGGCTCTTACAGTTTAAGGTGCTAACACAGCAATACCTATATATTTCAACGAACTTGTTTGCTGAAGTGCATCATCATTGAGAACGAGTTTAATAACAGTGTAATTTACGAGTTTTATCGATGAGCGAAAAGTCATGTATTCAGTTTTCTGTATGTTGATTGACAATTCGGTTGTTGAAAACCAGTTTTTATATTCTAGCTAACTCTGGCTGTAGTTTCTCCTTAAGTTCCCCTTCACTTTCAGCTGTGAATAGAACAGCGGTGTCGTCGGCATACATGAGTATTTGAGACGACATTATTTAGGCATCTCTTTTACATACAGGGGGGAAAGCAGGAACACAAGTACAGAACCTCGTGGAACAGCCGTAGTGAAAATGTCATATTGTACATGGACTTCTTTTGCGGGCGCTCGCTAAGAAAACTTGAAAATAAATGGAAAGTTTCGTCTCGGAAGCCATATTTATTATGTTTTTCCGTCATATTATTGTGATCGATTGGATGAAATGCTTTCTGCAGGCGTAAGAATAATACTACGGCAAATTTATTTTCATGCAAGGTAGTATTAAGTACTTGACTAAGTGAGAGACAGTTGTTGATGTTAAGTATCGCGGGCGGAATTGGTGTTGTTGTGGAGAAATGATGTGGAACTTTACAAGAAACTTGTGGACGTGTGTTGCGATTGATTTTCACAGCGGAGCTGCTGTAGAAACCGCAAGTTCGTCCTTGCAGGAAAAAATACCAAGAAACTGCCGACTGCTCGTGGCAACGTGCCTCGCGGCGACCGCCGAGCGTCTTCGGCCCGCGCAGTGACTTTAGCAAAAAAAAAAAACACGCAAAACACCCGAGGAGCGCGCAAATCGTGAGGGATGGTAAACGCCTGCCTCGCGGCGACCACTGAGTGCCCGACTCGCGCTTGTAGCATTAGCTAAAAAAGGAAAAAATGGGCCCATCTCCCCGCGAGGGGGACTCGAGTAAATGCGTCGCATAGGGGGTGGGTGTATTGCGTTAACGTTTAGTTTTTGGGGGGGGTTGGTGCTATCACGTGTACACCACGCAGCTATCACGCCGCTAGCACGCCGCTGAGTCGCCAACGCTCGCCGCTGACGAAGTAGTTTGAATGAGTCAAGGATATAAGGCGCGTTCGTAGCCTTTGATTCTGTGTCGGTTTTGTGGCGCAGTGGGAAGAGCACCATGTACCTCGCGTTCCGCCCACAGGTAGTGAATGCGTTGTATAAGCAGCTTCTTGACGTAGTTTGAATGAGTCAAGGATATAAGGCGCGTTCGTAGCCTTTCATTCTGTGTCGGCTTTGTGGCGCAGTGGTAGAGCACCATGTACCTTGCGTTCCGCCCGCAGGGTCGTGGGATCGAAACCAGGCGCCGGTAAGTGTTATTTCTTTTTATAGTGTAGGGGGAGGCTGGCTGCTGCGGACGCCGACGCACGGGTGACATCGTGAGTTATACAAATGCTCTGCATTTAAAACGCTTTAACATAAAGCTTTAACATTATAAAGCGTTTAACATTAAAACATTATATATTTAATATAAAGCTTTAACATTATCGTGTAATCAGGAAACGATGCTTCCTCATGTTTCTCAGCTGCGTTTCTGCAATAGCTAGAGCGCTGAACTGATTATTCTGCTGTGTAATAAATGGAGACAGGTCATTTAAATTTCTTCTCAAACTGCGAATGTCAGTGTGACAGACAGATATGTCTTCTTCGGTGTATATTGGCTTGAACATCGCCATTGAAATTTGTTAGAGGGAACAATACTTGGTGGTGGCTGCTACGTTATCATTGCAAGGTCGTCCTGGCGTGTCACGTGTACTGCTTTCGAATTCCTATTTTTTTCGAATCAGAATCTTGCCAGCAGCCAGCCAGGCGAATATTCCGTTCTTTCCGCGCTTGTCTGGATGGTTTTTCCAAGGAAAAATTTCTTTTCTGGGCATAAATGCTCGTTGACGAAAACGAATTCGTTTTCGCTCAAATCCCATCATTCTGGTATTCAGCCAGGTCTTCTTGACGGGAACCAAGATCCTGTCGCGCTTGCCGCGGGAGACAAACTCATTGTTGGCACCCTGTGCACAACAAAGTAGTACAAAGGAAGTAATTGTGTACATTCTGACGAAGGACACACATAAATGCACACCACAAGCTCTGAATATCAACTGATTGCTTTATTACAAGTTGCGGAAAATGAATAGCACACTTACAGGGAAAGTTGTAACAAGCGCGTACAAAAAAAGTAGAAGGTTGCCCAGCCTGTCAAACCAGTATTATACCACTGAATTTATTCGCACATCTACTTTTCTCTGACCTCCAAGAATCTCTATCTGGCCTCCAACTAGCCCAACATGGTACCCTTTTGGTTTAAGGTAGCAGCCGTGTTCGGACGATTTTGTGCCGATCCTTACCTTTAGAGGATGGAACACTTTCAGCAGAATTTATTTGCGCCTGGCGTACTGATCGAGCACTGTCATCTCTTTTTGAACTTCTTCAAGTTGTTAGTTGAGCTTCCCGATTAGATTTTGTTATTCCAGGGTCTAACCTTCAGCTACTGTCAGCTCTGTTCATGTTGTTTTCACGTCATTCAGAGGCGTTGATTGGGCAGGCATTATTTCGCATGCACAAGTCATTAAAAGTGCTAAGGTGTTTTCGGTGTCTTTTCTTGCCGCCTCGAAGCTTATCATTTCTCAACATAACCGTGCGGGCAGGGCTCCATGGTGATGTGAACAAACAGTTCATCCTTGCTCAGCACGGTACTACACAGATTGGCACTGGGGAAAATTTGATCCCGGTGACGAAGCGCCTACCCGCCGCAGACCTTGACGGACGCCCTCATCCAACGCCGTGACAAAGAAAATCGTGAGTTTTGAGTGCAGAGAAATTTAGGGGCTCGCCTTGTCGTCGAGATATCTCGCTGGACCCAGGTAGAGCCACACGGCGTTCCGTCGTACCGGCTGTCGTTGCGGCGTCTCAAGAGGCTTCGAATGCCAGGCGGTTTATATAGTCGTAAGCGTTCAAAACTCATGAACCGCTTGCGATTGTCATACATCTCCCCGTTGTTTAGCGCAAAGAAAACTGCAGGTATATTTGAGGCAACATATACGTAACTAACCGGCAGCGCCCGCGTTCATTTAGTTAGGAACGCTCGTTTGGTTGTTTTTTACGATAGTAAGGGAAAAAAATTGGCAGTGCAACGCCGGTACGTGCGGGAGGAAAAGCCAGCACAAAAAAAAAAAATTCACAGCATATCCCCGGGGTGAATGATGATGAGTGGGCGAAGCTCCTGAGGGGAAATCATCGGTAAAACCGTGACTCTTCAGTGAAAGTTCGCCCACTACATCTGTGTCCGAACGTAACGTCTAGAAAGTCTCGCTTAAACCGCGCGTCGGCACCTTGGGGCTGAGCTCGCCAGATGCGTTTTGCAGACGCCTCACGAGCTCTCACTGCATCGGGGTCTGCCTGCCGATACGCGCGCTTTCTCGCCGCTTCCCGTTCTCTGACGTTTTGGAGATCCTCTTCGCTCCGCAGCCGTGCCGCTTCGCGTACGGCAGGGTCCTCGCGCCGTTGCCGTGACGCTTGGGCCTCTCGTTCTCGAACGCTGGGATCTTGGCGGCGTCGTCGCGCAGCCAGACGACACGCTTCGGCCTCCCGCTCTCGTACGGCAGGATCTTGGCGGCGGCGTTGCGCAGCTTCACGGAGCGCTTCTGCCTCGCGGGCTCGCACATCTGCAGCCTTATCCATCGGGCGACTCCGAGCGCGCGCCAACAGCGAACGGATTTTATTACAACGCTCCCCGCCATCTAGTAAACAATCCAAGAACTAAACTAGAGGTAGCCACGCCATCTAGTAAACAATCCAAGAACTAAACTAGAGGTGGCTACATACATACGTCGAGGATGGACAGACCCACGCCCTAAGGAGCTTCGCCCCTAAAATTGGCCGTGTATCTGATCCTTCCGTTGCAAATGTCGTCACAAGACGATAGTCTTTGTAGACATTTGCAAAGGAGATGCCCCCCTTTGCTTTCCTGCTCACCTCTCATGCTGTTCTTCTACTGTCGCGCTCATCCCTAGGTAAACACACCAAGGGTTTGCTCAAGGCGATTTGAATTTACCGCGTTCCACTGCTACCGGCCGTGTTCCTCGATGCCAGCGCTGCAGTACGGAGGAGACGCGCATGAATCGAGGCGGCCGACTTGAAGGTTTATTGAACCACGTGGCCGCGCTTCACGTGCGTTCCAAGCAGAACGTGGAACATACCTAGTGGAACATTTCGTTGCTGTTGCCGCGTGATTTTTCATATGCCGCCTGTAGGTGGCGTGGGCAACAGCAGGCGGAGTAGGTTTTCTGCAGTAGATATGGAATATTATTTTCTATCGAAAAACAACGCATCCATGAATTTTTTAATAAAGTAACACTGTAAATATCCCTTGTGTATGAATTTTTGGTCTTATATTTGCGTAATGTCTTGTTCATGTTCAACAAAGTTGACAAGTATGAACATATAAACCGGCCTTCGACGCTCACATTTGGCTGTGAGTATATAAGACTATTGCGCAGTATACATTTTACTTTGGCCAGGTGGCTCAAAAGAGTCATAGACAGAGAGACGGACAGACAGACATACAGACAGACCATTATTTATGGGTTTAAATTGCCCAAGAAAGACTGCCGTCTTTAAAAGAACACAGCTCATCGTGAGTTTTAAGTGCAGAGAAATTTAGGGGCTCGCCTTGTCGTCGAGCTCTCTCGCAGGACCCAGGTAGAGCCACACGGCGTTCCGTCGTACCGGCTGTCGTTGCGGCGTCTCAAGAGGCTTCGAATGCCAGGCGTTTTATATAGTCGTAAGCGTTCAAAACTCATGAACCGCTTGCGATTGTCATACATCTCCCCGTTGTTTAGCGCAAAGAAAACTGCACGTATATTTGAGGCAACATATACGTAACTAATCGGCAGCGCCCGCGTTCATTTATTTAGGAACGCTCGTTTTGTTGTTTTTTACGATAGTAAGGGAAAAAAGTGGCAGTGCAACGCCGGTACGTGCGGGAGGAAAAGCCAGCACAAAAAAAAAATTGGCCGTGTATCTGATCCTTCCGTTGCAAATGTCGTCACAAGACGATAGTCTTTGTAGACATTTGCAAAGGAGATGCCCCCCTTTGCTTTCCCGCTCACCTCTCATGCTGTTCTTCTACCGTCGCGCTCATCCCTAGGTAAATACACCAAGGGTTTGCTCAAGGCGATTTGAATTTACCGCGTTCCACTGCAGTTTCAGGCAGGGGGCGCGCAAACACTGCGAAGGCGGGAAATTTGAAATGCGTTGGACAAACCTCCGTGGATTGAGACGAATGAGGGAAGTGGAGGGATGAGAGGAACGTGGGAGGACGTGAAGGGAGGAATGAGTCCTGGATGCGAAGAGCGTGATGGGTGGTAAGTGTGAGCGGATAACCGCGCTGCAGCCCATTATGCCAAATCAGTGCTCTGCACTTCCTACAGCACTCACATTGAGTGGAACGGCTTTAATTTTTTCTCCTGCTCAAACTGTTGCGTCCGACCTGTTCCTCGGCTCCGCCGTGGCGTGGGCATTCTACCCACCGGCATGTCGGCATAATTCACGCTCTCCCTCAGTATGTATCGGCACAGAGGGTGTAGCTTCTTTCGGCGGCCAACGTGCGTTGCAAGTAGCAGCAAGATAACGCGGACATGTGTCCAAGGAGGGGGAAGCTTCCAGGGGGTAGTGTTTGAAAGACGGCGCTCAGCACGGTAATCTTACAATACGGAACATTTCAGTGTTTGCAGCTCAGAACACAATAATATCACTCAAGATTCAGTAGCTGCAATACTATTTCAGAGATTAAATATTACTTCCCAGTTTCTCCTCGTTCACTGTACGACACTACTCCCCCAAACGACTGTGTCGATATGCTGAAAGGGGCCGGTATAGCAGCCAAAGTGTGTTCTTCTTCATAACTTTCGCAGCTTTTAAAGAGCCACAGTTCACTTATAGATGAGCTGCCCTGGCTTAAAACGTAAGTTCGCGACACTGCTAACTTCCGTGTACTCGTAAGTGGGCATACTTACGACCTCATCGCCTCTGCGATCCGTGCAGTGTCCTTGGGTACGAAATATTGATCAAAATGTGCTTCGTCATAAAGAAGACTGGTTCCAACTTCCCGACAGCTTTGAGGAAAATCCGAGCCCTGTCACTCTCTGATCTCCTTTTTTTGTTCAAAACTAATCCGGAGCCTTCCGATACGGCGCGCCTCATCGCCTGAGTAGCGTCGACGCGGTAAGCCCCACAATCAATCAATCAATCAACCAATCAATCAATCAAACAATCAATCAATCAATCAATCAATCAATCAATCAATCAATCAATCAATCAATCAATCAATCAATCAATCAATCAATCAATCATCTTATCTTCCTTTCAACATGAATGTTCCACGTTACCATAATTATTAAACAGAAGAGGTTAACTGTGTTTTTGTGAATTCTGATTTTTACTGCCGCGTGGATAATCACAGGTCTTCATGAATTGAATGTAAAATAATCTAGCTCTGCATTACACAACACAAGTGACATTCAGAAATTTTTCTGACCTATTACATGTGTGTCAGGACCTTCCGAACCGGGAGTCCTGAAATGGAGTCGTGTCATAACCTTAGCAAGAGTGGCCATCCCATATTCGAGTTAATCAAAAACTAGTTGCATGTATTGATTTATGGGAAGCATAAATTCATGTGATCCAAGTAGAGAAAGGGCTAGGTAGCAAATTTTTTCGCACATATCATGTCGTAGGCTTTTGTGAAAAGCGTAGAACAAGGCGAATATAACGTGCCGAAAATCGAATCACAGATGTTTGATGGATCATTATGGCGATCTCATCAGATCAATCTGCTTCCGCCAAAGCATTGTTTCGCACAGGCCTCGAATGTCGTTGCGTCTCTGAATGCGTACAGCATTGAGACAGCATTCTACAGTTAAATGCGAGGTCGTCTGTGTTCGCTAACGCGAAACGTCTGCGGAGGGAATACGGCTAGCCAGCCCCGGCAGCAGAGGCCCAAAAATGCTGCCTTGGAAGAGCGCTTCGTTGCGCGTAACGCGACGTGACAGGACTCATTGTATAACACCATTCAGTTCCTCCTATGAATTTTGAAAGGAAAACCGGACGGGATATTTGATAACCTTTGTCTTTTCATCGATAAATAGTGCAAAGTGTAGAGGGGTATCTTTTAATGACGTAAAGAGCCGACTTTTCCTGACGTATTTAGTCTTTAGCCGGTGTATGCAACGCACGGCATTGGACACATTCCAAGGTGGATAGTGTTTGAGTATGGGCGCGCCCCACCGGAGTGTGTGCTTTTTAGATATCAGCGGTCCCTTCCTCAAGTAAGGTACTCCCAATGCTTCCGCATGTGAAGTTTGCCAATGCCCTGGAGGGCAGTCAAAAAGAAGTCAAGTATACTTCGTCTCCCTCTCGATTCCGCTATCACCCCCTTGGCGTGCGTGTGCAACTGGGGAATGTGTGCGATGCAATTACAATTATGTACACCTAAAAATGCCTGTAACGGTATTTAAAGCGATTAAGAACATTATGTACAGCCGTAGCTACTAACTAGGAATATACTAGCAAATGCATTACATCGTGTTCTTAATCGGCTTAAACGGCTCCGAAAAGCGGCCTAACACTGCCTAAGTTCCGCGAAACGTCACAAGTGGTAAACAAGAGAGCTCACGGTGCTAAAGCTGTTCATTCATAACTGAAAAAGCTCGGAGCAGATCAGTTGGTAGACTTGTACGGAATGTCCACCATGCTGTGCTCCAATGAGAGACGGTGACCTGTTCGATGAAGTGTTTTGGAAATTGACCATCTCTGGGGTGACAAATATTGGGAGGCGCCTTCAGCAATGTTGCTTGCTACTTCCCATTTAAGGGGAATCTAACGTCGGAAATGAAGCAAAGCACTGCGAATTATTCGCAAAACCGCAAACCCTTATTTAAACATTTCCACTCATGCCTTTAGCATATAAATATTATCTAAATCTTTTTCTTGGGCGCAATAGGATCCAACTGTGCAGCAACATTTCCTTTTCAACCCATCTGAACCCAGGTTTTCACAAGTTGGCGAATACCCAAGCCCGGCACTCGCTGAAGCTGTACATGCTATCCCAAAGATACCATGGTTTCTGAAAAACAAGGGAACGACTGCAACATCGTGGCTGCTCTAGAAATAGGCAGCACACTCGATGAATTTTGCGTTCAGAGCGCGATGAAAGAAGACGGGAGCAGCGAAGACGACTTTTGAGTTGCATCAATCGACCCCAAAATTACGCGTGGTGCAGCAGCAGCTGAGCGACTCAGAATTGACGTGAGGTCGCTCACCAAAGTTCCTCAAGAGCAAAAGGAACTTGATTCGATTTCTCGCAGGAATTTTCTCGAGCGTACCGGCTGAGCCACACTTCTTCAAAAAGCGTTCGCCATCATGAGTACTGAAATAACAACTTAGAGAAGCATCCAATTCACAGACAGAACAAATGTTTCAAATAAGGTGTGCCGTTTGAAGCAAGAGGAAGGTTTGCACCAGAAAGGTGAACATTTGTTGCTGCATGCAGTTAACTTTTATTTCTCAGTATTTTGTCGATTTGATTATTGTTTTTGGTTTCTAGATGAAAAGATCCACTTTATTTGTCGTTGTGTGGACACCGACGTCGGTGTTTCATACAACAAATTAAAACTTCTGATAATGGGGTTACGTTGCTTTAAGTAATTATAACTGTAACCTTGTTAATTTTAATGGTAACGCGCCCACGGCCTGTGTTTCCACTTGATTATTTACTGTGAAATGTTGTATGCAATAGGGCCGACAAAATCTTAATTTGCAAGATTTTCACCAATGCCACGTACGGCTCGGAACAATCGGTAAACCGCAGCAGCAGCAAGGAAACACTACGTACAAAACGCTGCATACAATCAACTCCAACGTCTCCTTCGAATCATATGGTAGGGGTTAACTTCTAGAATTACAGAACTTTCCCACTTCCTCCTCTTGACTTAAATAGCCCCATCGATCCCAGTACACTCGAAATACACTCCAGAATTCAAATAGTACAGCTTGGAATAAAAAAAACAACTGATCATAAAAAATGTAGCAAAAAGCCTACAATTAATTCGGTCTTCATCTCTAAAATTCCCAAGAATCGAGGTATTATTGCCGTGAAGAAACTGTAACCCCACGCTTCGTCAAGTTAGTACCCTCTCCCTCTAATCGGACCGTGTCCACCTATAAATGCTGGAACAATTGCTTCACAGCACACTGACTACGCTGGAGTAGAATGGGAGCTAATCAAAAAAACATAATCTTATAATTGAGCCTCCATTAGTCGATTAGTTTAGGCTGCTCGCAATTTAATCGGCAGTGACAGGGACCCTCTCATCATTTACTTATAATTACCTAAGGAGATTAGTGTCATCCCTTCTTGCTACCTTTTGCGGACTGCTGACCAACGTCTTGTCCCTCTGCCCTCTTGTGTTAGTGAATGCTACATTATAGCCCGAAGGCATTACCCACGCACAATGCCATAATCAGCTCTTCTCCGTTTGAATGAGAGGAGAGCCACACAGCAAGAAGCGCTTACACCAGCACTCTGCGGGCAGAATGTGTGCTCGTCCTCGCCTGCTATACCAGGCGCCATGCTAGACGTATTCATCATTATCTCGAATTCTGTAGCTTAAGACAACCGGACAGGGTGTTCGGGCTCCTTAAGGGGATTACACTGTACCATACGTTCCTCGAAGATGCGATGCAGCAGTACTGGTTTCCTTCGTAGTCGTCGAGTGGGTTCCCTCAGATAAATAGTGCTCTTGTGTTCTGCCAGTTATTACTTATTTGTGCACCTATTCTGAGCAATTAAAAAGTGTCAAGTTCTGGTTCTTCGCAACAAAGCACTACTTGATTATGAAAAGGTGCGTAGCAGGGATGCATAAAATTTCCTTGTTGATGTTTTTTTTTTGGCTCTCACCGAAGCAGTGTGATCACGGGAGTATTAGATATTTGTGTAAATCGAAAACAGGTTCGCTTAATCGAAGGTTCGAAGCCGTGATCTTCGTAACAGCAGCAGCGTGATTCGGCCATCCTGCCATATTGGAGAGGGGCACCAAGCAAGGCCTTCTTCGAACAGGGCGTGATCAACTGTCCGTAGAGGTTGCCGATTGGCGCGGATGCGTCCCTAAGCGTGCCACCGGTCTTAAATACTGATCACCACTTCAGATTGCAATTGAGACTCCTCGGTACGTAGCCTCTGCTGCAGTTATCAATTGCCAACGCATTAAGACAACCTCCCCCATTACTGGACCACATATGCATGAGTATTTAAGCCTGTCCACTCCCCATGTGTATCTATACACAGTTGTTCGTCACAGGCGCTTCGGGTAGTGTTTTTCTTTATTTTTGGTGTTTCAAAAACACTTCGCTGTAGCAGTGGTCATGACTCGTAATTACGCCAAGCAGGTATTCAAGAAATTCTTGCATTGCGCTACAACCTGGTGTAACCAACTGACCATGCTAAAACTTTTTACGCTTGAGCGAGAATAAATGAGCTGCAGCCTTTTTTTTTTTCAAGGAAGACCCAGGAAGAATGCCCATTATGCTGAAAAACTGAGGAAACAATGGAGGAAATCCGCCTCAAGGCTGATGTTTGCTCTGCGCCCCGCGGCTTTCTTTCGAGAGCTTTCCTTCATCCCTCGTTGAGTCAACGGCATCCGTATTTTGGTGCAGAGCTCTCGAACGCACCCGATACAGAAGCTTTTGGAAGAGACTGAAGCCAACTACGGTGGCCTGGCCTGAGGGAGTGCTATTTTTGGGGGTTTCCGACGCATGGGAGCTGTTTTTGTCCGCTGTGCGCAGCTTTGAATATCTGCGCCACAAGCCAGCTCTGTTGTCCTCATGACGAGCACCGTTGAGAAGTGAAGCTTCACTTTCTTCCTGAGTTGCAAAACGTTCTCTCCTGAACTGCAAATATTTGTGTCAGCGTCCTCAGAGAAGTTGTTGCGGCGGTCTCGACTTCGTTTCAACATCCGGCATCGGGAGCAGCTGTTCAATTCGGGTGCCGAAGCGGGTTCTCGTGGCATCGTAAAGGATCAGCACGAAAACCACTTATCGCTTGCATTCGCCCGCGTGCACATAGTCCTGGTGAACGTTATTACTTGTCGACGTGTCTTTTCCTTTTAGTTGCATGCACTCAAATTCCGGGTTATCCTGAATCAACGTTTATCCTGGTTTCCGTTCCTGTCCAATATAAACACTTTTTACTTAGGCTGATAACTTTTTCTTTTTATCCCTCTCTGAGATTCTTCAGGTGCCCTCGAGCTGTGAGACATAGAAGACCCTTTCAGTGTCAGCCGTCACTAAAAAACCACGAACATTTTTTAGACTCTTTATATGCTTGATTTTTGATGTCACCCAAGCCGCTAACGGTAGCAGTCATTTACTTGTTGAAATGACGACCATGGTCCGTCCAATCAAATTCCACTGGTCGCTGTTCTCATTCTATCGGGTAAAGAAGTTGCTGCCGGCTGATGTTCATAAAAAATATAAACTACGATAAAATACCTCTGTAAAAATTCCAAGACGATACACTGAGTAAACAACCAAGAAAGTCACAAGTCAAGCGGCGGCAAAAGCCCCAAATATTTCGTGTGACTCGGTTGGGAAGGCTTTAAATGCTGTTTGGTAACAGCGCCACGCTTCGTCCCCGCCGTCCAAGAATTCTAAGGCTTGTTCATGTTCCAGTTGCCTTCTACGCGTTCTCTACTCTAATGTAAAATAAGCTACCTTTATCACACTAGTTTTGTTCTTGCATCAGAGAGCCTCGTATAAAAAGAACTGTCTGAAGTTTTAAATTACGAAATATTATTAGTCACCACGTTTCGTTTAGTACAACCGTAAAGCTTCGAACCATGGAGAGCTAAGCAGAAGTGATGTTTGAATACGGGGTCACACGTTATAACATTGCGCCGGAGATACCAAGATAGCATCACTGCGCCATCGTTTAGTAAGAGACTTCACTCCTTCTGCTCGCAAAAGCCAGATTTGCCGTTGCAACAAGCGCAGACCGTTGTTATGACAGGCACTGTCGTTTAAAAAAGCACTAATTTCCTCGAAGCGAGAGGGTGGAAAGAGGGGAGAGGGGACGCTCTAATGAAGGTGTTTGTTCTTGCTGCTCTAAACAGTGCTCCCGCGAGCCCGAAAAAGCAGGCCGCAGTTGCCACACACCGCTTAGGCTCCTGACGTCACCTGAAAACCGGGAACCAACGTAAACAGGAAGGGCCCAGGCACACGGACCCCCTCTTCCCCCCCCCCGTCCCCCCAGCAGCACACACTATCTACAGAAATTCGCGAGCTTATGCAACAGAATGACAGCAACTGTTTCATAGCTAACGTCAGAGTATTATGGCACCTCCTAACGCGGGGATGTTAATCCAATCCTTCATCAAGTACTTCTGTTAACTATCCCGAAAAAATGCAAACGTCATGACCCAAATTATTATTTTGAAAGTTTCCAAAGTTTTTTGTTTGCAAGGGCTTTTACACGGAAGTACTGTGGTTGCAGCACAGTAGTCTTGTCAAAACAATTTTTCTTAATTAATTCCAAACAACTCGCCGAGTGATAGCCGTTAGAATGTCACTTATTGTTTGTCTTCTTCACATCATAAAATCGTTCTGCTCCACAAATGATTACTGATAACCGTTGGATTGTTTTATGCCCTCTTGTTGCAAACATCTGTGTGTACCATACCAAACAACTGTGTACCAAACAACTGTGTGTACCATCACAGCATGGTCAAGAACGAAAATATTACCGCCAGCACAAAAGCAGCATTCCGGCAGCATGAGCTCGATGAGGACGACGAACACATGTGGTCTTTTCCTACAGTACACGCCTGGGTTGAACGGTACATCTAGAGAGCACAGGTGTACTATCTCTGGCGGCTACGTTGTGATCTTTAAAGTATGTGGTGTATCTGGTTCTTTTCGTGTACATGGACACAGGTACCTCACCACAAGCACTGCACGTCCACAGCGCACACTCATGTAAGTCACCGTCGGCGGCTACGCGCACGGGCACCTTGCAACGTTTCTGTCGTCGCTTCTTTAGGGGTTAGACGGAAATTTCGTCTTGAGATCGCACGCTTGCATATAGCATTTCTAAAATATCTCGGACAACGGCAATAACGTGAGGACAAGTATCGCCACCACAGACATGTTACACCGACCGAATCTGCAAAACTCACAAAGCAAATGTGGCAACGGCGACTCTGCAAACTTATAAAAAAGTGAATTGGGAGGTTCTATATAGTGACGACTGAGAGTCGGCACACAAAAAGAAAAACTAGAAACCATATGATGCTATATGAACCAATAGGTAACGCAATGGCACCACCGACATGGCGGGTTCGTTTTGAACGTATATAATGCCTGATTAACCGTATTCCCGCTATACGGCACTGTATACGTGCCAGCTTTCATTCCAGCTCTACTATGTTCTTTGCACTTTTTATACGTTTTTTTTTCTACGGTCACTGTATCCCTGAGCGTGGAATGGGCAAACCACCGTCGGTCCTCTGCCTCTGCGGTATTCTTTGTGTAGAAGATTCGGTAATGATGAGCTAGGGAGGAGTTTAGAAATAGGTGGAATGAAGATGGTCTGGTGATACTATTAAGTGAACTAGACGATCCTGAACAGAAGACTTCGTTTCTAGCCCCGAAGGGACAGGAGCCTGAATGTGTGAAAGCGCACGTGAGTGGACTGCGTACAGTCTAGCCAGAGGACTTGATTGTGCATCAAAAGAGGGCCATAAAATGTTTTCATTATTTTTTTGCTTGATCAATGTAATGCTTTTTTTTCTTTAGAGACTTTAAAATCAACTCTGCGAATAATGTGAGCACGCGTCGTGTTGTTGCCAGGTACGCTAGATGGGCGTGGTGAACCTTCTTGGCTTCACCGATAGGATTAATGGACGCGGAATTAGGTACTCACGGTATTCATCATCATAGCGATATAACCTGAAGCAGGTCCAATCGATAAAGATTTGTGTTTGTGATCCGAAGCAGTAAAAGACGTGGGATTACGGAAGACAATAGCGAATTCGACCGTAACTGACGAAAGAGCTAGGTACGTTGTAGTATTTTTTCGGCTGCCGCTAAATATCACACCACTGCTTTGTTCGCTTCCGTTGCATCGTTAGGGGAACATACATGAGTCAGTTGTATATCTCAAATAATTGGGCTCAAGGAAACACAGAAGAAAATGTGTTTTGTTTTTTGCGATTTCTCAGCAATTAGGGCATCTTCAGCCGCCGCAAAAACACTCAGGTGAAACTTTCGATTGAAACACAGTTGATAGTTATTTTTGGCCACCCCCCAATCCCCATAACCAGGTATTTAGGAATTACACGGAAAGTTGCGTTATTCAATCTTTTAAAGGGAGGATAGCGTGAGACGTCTTCAGCTAATTGAAGTTTACACGGTTAAGATTAAGTGACCCTGCAGGCCTCAACGCACGACCGCTTCTTGAAACCCATTGTGCCGGAAAGATGTCACCCAGATACTTTGGTGCTTTGCTTGGGTGTGGCCGGGACAGTCGTCACGTAAGAACCACATATGGTGACGATGTCCAAGCGGAATGCGGCCCCTTCATGGTGTTGCGCACAAATCTGCTCGAGATAATGCGCCTCCAGAAACGCGGTACCAGTGAGCCTGCCTTCGCATATTACTGGACACCTTAGATTGAAGACTTACGGGTGCTCGTGATGGCCATAAAGCCCTTTGGGGAGGTTCATCGCGCACTTGTTTTAAATGGGCTCGTCAGTCGACAATGCGTTTCTTAAAAACTAGGGATTGTTCTCTTGCTGTTTCAAAAATCAAACGCAGCATCCAAGCTTTGCTTCATGACGCCAGAATGTGTGCGCGCCGCTTCTCGTTGAGTTATGTTGCCGAGTTATGTCTCAGGGTTCCTCCTCTCGGGAGGAAGCTAGCACTTGGCGGCGACTTCAAACAAACACCTTCCCCCATCACAGTCGCCACCACCTCATCTTCCCCATCCCTTCCCTGTGTACTTACTGACCCCAGCCTGGCACACTATGCCATATTTATTTATTTATTTAATAACATACCGCAGACCATGACAGCCCAAGCAGGAGCAGCATAAGGAGGAGCATAAGGAACAATATTAAAGATACAATAATACAAACAGCAAAAGCAGAAATAATTAACGGAAGTATGAAACACCGTTCCCGAGGCACAACTAAAGAGGCACAAATAAACGTTTGCTTGTAATAAACCAAGCTAGTTAAGAAAATGTTCTCATGCATTGTTTTAATTAATAATTTTGCCGGGGAAAAAGAAAATTTAAACAAATTGGTAGAAGCGAACATTGGAGTTATGGACAGAGAATGAAAATGACGACTACGGCGAGTAGCAAGGAATTTCAAGTCAGGTTTGTGTTGACAAAATAAATACAACAATTTAAGGCGGAAAAACATTCTTCTGGATTCCAGTGCTTGAATTCTGCTGCTACGCACCAGCTCGGAAACAGAATCAGGGCGACGATATTTCAAATAAACAAACCTAACAGATCTTTTTTTTTAATCTTTCGTTACAAATCTATGTACTTTGTTGTGTAAGGGTCCCAAACAGCGCAAGTATATTCCAGTTTAAGCCTAATTAACGTTTTTTATGAAAGTAACTTAATATTAGGTGGTGCATCTCGAAGTTAATGGCGAAGTGAACAATTTACAAAAGGCAGAGGAAGCAACATTAGTAACGTGCTGATTCCAGCTTAGGTTATACGTTCAAGTTATGGCCAAAAGTTTATATTCTTTTCCTTCGTTTAATTAAGTGATTTCCTGCGCGAGAGTACAAACATTGGGGTGAATTGCGTTTTTCGGTCATGCGAGGGGAGACGGTGTTTTCTGGATTTGATACCATGCCCCATTCAAAGCTCAGAAGAGAATGTCAGTGAGTGAGGAGTTTAGAGCTTCTGGGTAGAGTTAATATTATTATAAATAACGCAGTCTTCAGCGAAAAGTCTTAATTGGACGGACTCTTTTATGACGGTGACAAAATCATTACAGTTAATTTGGAAAAGTAAGGGGCCAATAACACTACCCTGTGGGACTCCGAACGTGACAGGAAGAGTACTAGAATTAGAACCGTCAATGTCTGCATATTGGCTCCGATTGGACAAATAATCCGAAACCCATGCTACAGGAAAGGAAGGAAGCCACATGAGATGCAGTTTGTGAATCAGTTTTTGACGCGGGAATAAATCAAGCGCTTTGGTGAAGTCTAAAAAAATGGGCATATGGCTTGCCAACACACCCCACGTTCATTGCCATCCCCAGGCTTATTCTTTGCCCTCTGTTTTGTTTTGCTTTTGTTTTTGCTGACATAATTAAGTATTTATTTTTGCATCATTTACATTAAATAACTGCCTTTGGCACTCTTTGCCCTGGTTGGCCTTGCAACAACAAAATTCAATCAACCGCACCCGAGATTTCCCCCCCCCCCCTCCGCAACCCCTCCAGTGGAGGGCTTTCCTGACAAGTCCAGACTCGGATACCGAGCTCAACCTGGTGACCCGAAAGAGGAAAGCCAGTCGAAGCCAAGGAATCCCGGACTAGGAATGTCTTCCACGGATCAAAGGCCATAACACGGGCCTCTACTCGATAAATCTGTCTTTCTCTCTTTTCTCTCCTACTTCTTTTCCATTTCTTTTTATCTTCATAGCTATGAGTGAAAGCCTTGTCCAATCACTTTTTTTACCTGCGCTCAACCTTAACATTACGTCCTCTTAACGTTGACCCTAACGACGCGTCGCGCAACGTCACACTCAATGTCCCTCACGCTGAGGCTACGGGTGGCGACGTTATATAGCTCAAAAGCGTAATGTAGGGCCTAACGTAGGGTGCTCGCGTGGCCGCGCCGCCCTCCCTGCGATTCGACCACCATTTGGATGGTCGCGCATGACCACCATCTTACTTACGTGATGTGTGGCAACCAAAGGGTACCCAAGGCAGCGCATACCAGGCACGTTCTCAGGTAATAATGATTTCGCGCCTATTTCTTCATTATGTAATTCCGTGGCCAACGCGTTTTTCCCCTTCTGACTGAAATAAGGCTTGAGGGATGCCGTATTGATTGATTATGAGGTTTCACGCACCCAGGGTACGCAGGCGATAAGGCGCGCCGTAGTGGAGGGCTCCGGATTAATTTTGAACACCCATGGGGATCTTTAACGTCCAACGAAATATGTATACACAGGCGTTTTCGCTTTTCGACTCCATTAGAAAACAGCCGCCGCGGCCGGGAATCGAACCCGCTCCCGTTGGCTCAGCAGCGCAACGCCTTGGCCCCTGAGCCACCGCGGCGGGAGATGCCCAATTAGCGAAACGGAACCTGGTTTGGAAATACTATCGTCTTAAGCTCAGGCACAACTTCTGGGCCAGCACAACAAAGGTTACATGCACCCGGGAACTGAGTACAGTCGAGCATGAATATTTAGAACTACAAGGAGATCGCGAAATAATTCGATAATTCGAAATATAAAAAGCTTAGCTGACAACTCCGCATATCAATGAGAGCCTTTCAAGTTCGCGACAATCGGTAACTTACCGATTTGTTCTCGCAGCACGGAAAATCGGAACAACGGCGCAACGAACAGCGCACCTTATTTATCATTTTAAAAAAGAAAACATCTGTGAGATTTGCTTGCTACTTCTGCGTCATAAAGTTCGCCACATTGTCTTCACACTTACTAATGCCGTCCACATAAGAAAGTCCGCCGTTGTACACTGCGCCACAACTCTGGAGAGTCTGAACACTGACGCAAGCTCGGCTGCAGAAGGTGATTGGGAACATTGTCACGGCCGCTAGTACGGTTCGCGTCTTCGGCATCGGTGATGTCCGCCACAGCCTGCACATCGTCGTCAGCACTTACGAAATCGTGTGCCATTGCGTCTCGTTCGGAATGACGCATCGGAATGCTATAGATCTCTAAATTCACTTTCGAGGCACCCAGCGCCGTCGTCTTCGGTATCGATCAGAACACATCTCTTCTAGGGCCGCGCAAAAAAGCCGCTTTGCGCACGACATGCACCGGAACGACGGGGTCGTGGCCGCGCTGCATACGCCTTTACATCAGGTTTGATGCGCAGTATCGCGCTCAAAAATGTTGCGAGAAATTTCCAATACCTCTGCAGCCGACACCTTTTCACCGGCCTGTACCTGTCGAATGATGCTCGCTTTCGTCACTAAATCCAAATTTTCCCGTTCTTCCGTGACCAAGGCTCCAAAACACGTGCCGCGGACACAAACATGCACCACCCCCATAGGTCCCCCTGCGCGAGCCACCACTCATAACCGTTCAAGCACGCAGAAAAAATAGCAGAAACCGAGAGCTAAAGCGACTTAAGGCCGGATTCCCCTTCACCTTTGTAGCCTTTCGCACCCAACCACTCCCCACATTCTCGCTGCCACGCGGCTGGGCCCCATGCTAGCGTGCGAGCAGTTCTTGAAGGCCACCGAAGCGATGCAGGGACGCCTGAGGGCGCTGCAGCGCCCGCGAGAACTCATCATCATCATCATCGCATTCGCCTCATCAGGAGAAGCGTCATTGGAGAGGCTCTTGCGGCGCAGCGTACGATATACCTAAGAAGAACATGTTGCTGAGCGTATTTGTTTTGGTCTAAGAACCCACTGAGTAAAAATCAGAGATCAGAAGGCCCGTGAATTGCTGGAGGCACATCGCATAAGATTGGAGGGGACAGAGTGCATTAGTGATGCTTCTCGTGATACTGTTCAACGCGAAGGAGCGGTTTTTAGATAAATTATTTCGATTACGATTGTTGGCACGTCTATTGCGCATGTGTGGATGTACCTATAAATGTACGATGATATTGTTACGTGGCGGCAGGACACAGATGAGACGAACGATGCCATGGAGTGAAGCGATCTATTCACATTATGTACAGTGCGGCCATGACAGAGCTCGCGCAAGGTTCGCACAGGCACTTCGTCGTCGTTGTCGTCGTCATCGTCGTTGTTTCAAGGAGCTGTCAGGCATTTTCCACCTTAGTCCCGTAACACCACCCCCCGGTTCGAGGACGACCGACCCGGTCGTGGCCGAGGCAACGCGAGGATTGCGGTGAGGATGAGCGATGCGATGACAAGGTACAGTGAAGATGTGCCTGCCGCCACCGATGACGATGCTCGTGATGATGCCTGGCCCCGCAAAAGCGATGTCTTGAAGACAGCGCTGACCGTCGGAGGAACTCGAACCACGTCGGACGAGAGGGCTGGGGACGCGGCTTCTGTTCTTTTGGTCTCGGCATGTAGCGGCTCGTCTTCATCGGCTGGTCACGGGCTGGGGTCACGGGGCAGGGGACGTGGTCGAATGCTCGTCGCAGTGGGCTGGGGCTGCCCGACACGGCCGATGTTTCCTCGACGATTCCGCCCGGGCCGAGACGATTCGATGTGGAGGCCAGGATGGGGATGATATCGCACACTCCACCAAAATGTTACGTGGCGGCAGGACACAGATGAGACGAACGATGCCATGGAGTGAAGCGATCTATTCACATTATGTACAGTGCGGCCATGACAGAGCTCGCGCAAGGTTCGCACAGGCACTTCGTCGTCGTTGTCGTCGTCATCGTCGTTGTTTCAAGGAGCTGTCAGGCATTTTCCACCTTAGTCCCGTAACAATATCTTTCCTAATAAACAGTTGAAAGTGTAGCGCCTGTCCCGTGTCCTATTTCTTGTGTGTGTTTCTTTGCCCCACTCAGTATGATGATGATGATGGTTTGAGTTTATTGGCGCAAGGCCGACATTGGCAAAGAGCGCCACCCACTCAGTATGTTCTTAGTCCGATACACCGAATGTGCCGTGATTGGGAGTTCGATACACTCGTACGAGAGTGCTATAATTTTGCATAGCAAAGCCAAGAGGAAGTTCATACTGTTCGATGTAGACATAGTAATTCGGAAACACAGTAAAGACATAGTATAGACACAGTATAGACATAGTATACACATAGTGTAGACATAGCATTTGATACTTTATAGGCACAGTAGTCTGTATGTACCGGTTCTATGTATGTGTGCTCGAGTGTATTAGAAATAAGGCTGTGGAAGGCATCGGTACGTCTTGCTCTGCCTCTTGTGTAAGTGATTTTCCAGATCTAAAGCCCCTGCTCATTATTATTTATTTATTCAAAGTGCCTGGCCTTTCCCAATGCCCAGCTGGGCGTTGGGCAAGGATGATTTGTAGAGAAAATTACAGCAAATATTAACAAAACTTATGCACTAAATAGTCATGTTATACGTATATATATCAAGAAGTAAAGTAGCACGAACAGTGCAGGAAAGAACACCATCACAACGACCACGGCGACAGTTTACACAAGTAATAAAAACATCCAGTAAAACGCAATGCGGAAACTCGAAAAAAAACAGTCAGTGGGACATGCATCATTCCAGTCGTAACAGCAAAATAGAATAAAAGGCGCTTACGGAAAAGAACGACAGCATGCCTTTTGCAATTTAAAAATGTCTCTGCAAGTGATGACGGAAAATTTCCGGGTTAGTCAGCGACACGATATTATCAATAAGATCATTACACAAGCGGATAGCACACGGAAGAGCGGATGAATTAAATGCGTCTGTGGTGAAGTATATGCGTGCGAAGCTACGTCGATTGTAATCTGCGTAATGTGAAAACAGGGCTTACAGGGAATAACGGGAAACGTCTCGCGCTATGAATGTATTTGTGAAAAATGAATAAAAGAGCGATTTGCCGGCGCAGATGCAATGGTTCTAGTGAAAGATCGTGTTTTATTTTTGTTATGCTTGCGGTGAAGTCACATGAAGTGAACACGATACCTCGGACTCCATCGCACTTGCTCTTCAGCCCCATGCGCCTCATTTGCACGGGCGTTGAAAACAGCCTGTGGAGCTCGCTTTCCTTTTTGGCTTTCTCCCCAATAAAACACTATTTTCTCTCTCCTCCGGGGTGTGGCAAGAACTCAGAATGTCGACCAAACAAGAACCTGCGTTTCCAACACACTGCCTTCGAGAACTAAGTTACTTGCGCAGTGGATGTGCTGTTCCGCCCTAAACATGCCTCAACACAGTAGGTGTCCACGAGGTGACAGGTTGCTGTGTTTCGCCGCGGCCAACAAACAAGAAACGGACACCTGTTCCAATGTGCCCTGCTCTTAGACGGTCGCGGCTGACAGGCGTCGACACGCCTCCGTATCCACCCCCTCCCCCTTCGCCTCCTACCCTTCGAAGGAGCAAAGAGAACGTGGCAACGAGCGCGCTCACAAATAGACCAGCTTCCTCTGGCCGTTTTTTTTTCTTTTGCTACGTTAGAATACGAAAGGGAGAAAATGAAATTGAGAAGTACGGCACCGATTACGAGGCCTTGGCGCTTATTTATCTTAAATTATCTTAAATACTACTTTAGGGTACCACTGTGTATCTTATATCTGTATCCCGTCGGACTCTCTATCTTAGTATCCGCTCCTAGGATACCAATTGTATGGAATGTTCCCATCTTACGATACCGTATTTTTATATAGAGAATGACAAAGTAAATGGATATTGCAAGACGCAATTACAAAGAGAGAACCGCGATGGCCTAGACACGAACAGCGTCTACGTCTTCTTCTCGTTCTTCACCAAGTCAATCAGCGTGACCTGCGTGTTCTTCTTGTCTGGAAAACAGCACATGTCTGCAAAGCTGTGTGCCAGTGTAAAATTTGCACCATTACCAGAGGCACTCTGTAACCATATACATTTACTCAACCAGCAAATAATTTTAGATGTGCGTTTCTGATTTTGGGTCGCTCCGTTCTGGATCCTGGGGTGATGGAAAAGTCGGCAATGTTTTTTTATCGTCAGATTTGGATTGTTCTTTCTTCGAACTAACCACGCACGCGACATTTAAATTCGTGCACGTTCATTTACGGCTATCTCTGAGGCTCTAATTCAAAGCGTCGAGGGAAACTTTCTCATCCTCATAAAATACAGCCATGATGGCTACCAATGAAAGATATGCAGCGTTCCTTTGTAGCCGTACGGCTGCGTTTTAGTTAAATTCGAAATTCTTTCCCCCAGAGACTTACATCGGCTGGGGTGCTTCTTTTATACTGGGGAATTCATCGTACTATAGCAAACATTAACACAGGGCAAAGCTAAAGAAGAGGCGAAACACACATTAGAACTTTAACTCAGGTGATCGTCTCTTCTGTTTTGCTTTGTCCCTGTGTTAATGTTCGTTAGTACGAAGAATTCCCTAGTTAGCAATCAAGTCGCCCAACTTTACGCTTTTGCTCTCTTTAGCTCTCCCATTGATAATGACCTGTACTACCGCTTCTCCCTGTTGTGAAAGCAAGATAAATCCGAATTAAGTCGAAACTCTTTGAAAGAAACCGAACCAACCCGCTCATTTACACTGGTAGAAAGGCCCGCACGTCTTCTGTGTGTAGCCAAAGCCGTAGTTAAAGCTCAGAGGCGAAATATGCTTCCTCTTCTGCACTTGTTAGAGCCGTATAGGCCTCATGCACTCCCCGGCGGCGCTGCACGACAGAAGGCCAAACCGAATACCGGGCAGTACTTCTGGGTAGCACAAGGCTGCGGGGATCCCATAGCCTCCATAGCCTCCACTAGCAATATGAGCGCGGTACTCCCGATCGTTTTGCGACATGGTCTCCAGCCCATCCCCGGCACGTCCGATTTCTTCTGGTCATCAACCCGCCGAAATGGAAAAAAGCTTTGCAGCGCTAAATACGTTTACAGCGTCGAGGAAACTACTGAGGCGGTGGCGGTGCTCTGCAGTCGCAGGTTAGCCGATGGTCGTAAGAAGTAACATTTAAAGTGAGGGCTTGAGAGCTTGAAGTGAGAGCTTGAAGGACTTGCCAACAACCGCCCAAGAAAAAAACTGAAAAGACTAAAGTAATCGGCGACGATCGTGCATAAAATTCAGAGAGTTCACCGCTGTGGTTTAGTGGCTAATGCGTTGTGCTGCTGAGTCCAAGGACACGGGCTTTATCTATTCCCGGTCGCGGTGGCCGCTGTTCTGATGGAGGCGAAAAGCCAAAACGCCCGTGTCTACGAGGTTTCGGCGCACTCTAAAGATCCCCAGGTGGTCAAAATTAATCCGGAGCCCTCGACTACGGCGCTCCTCATCGCCTCTGTAGCGTCGGCGCATTAAACCGCACAATCAATCAATCAATCAATCAATCAATCAATCAATCAATCAATCAATCAATCAATCAATCAATCAATCAATCAATCAATCAATCAACCAACCAATCAATCAATCAATCAATCGATCAATCAATCAATCAATCAATCGATCAATCAATCAATCGATCAATCGAGCAAGTAAGCAATCAATCAATCAATCAATCAATCAATCAATCAATCAATCAATCAGAGTACGGCGGACTGCTGGCTTGTCTGCTGCAGTGAACCGTCCTTTTGCGGACCTGTCCACCTGTACGTGCACTTTCATTAAACAGTTCTGGTTTGCATCGCTGCCACAAGTACGGTATGAGAGCTAGTTCGCCTTTATGTTGTATCGTGGCTCAGTGACAAAATGCAACGATCGTCAGCAGCGTGAAATCTGTTTTGTGATACCGAAAGTAGGGGCCATAGCCGTAGGAACTGAGTGGCCTCCGTGTTCGTGTTACGTTGTTTGCTCTCACTTTATTTAATTGCGCTCTTGCCTCGTCAATATCGTTTTGCACCTAATAGACAAGAACAGGGTTCAGCAACCATTTGTGGTGGAGGGCCCAGTTGCATGAAGCCTACAGGGCGGAGGGCCGGGCAGCAAATCTGTGGTAGAGGGGAAGGGACGGGGGGGGGGGGGCTTCGCAGGCCAAGAGAAAAAAATTCAGGGAATTGACAATAGCACTTGGCAGTAATTGAGAAAAATCTGGCTCAGTGTGAAGACTGGGGACAACGCCAAGTAGAAGCGCTGAATTATTTGTTCTTGCCTCCAGTCTAACCACATTAGAGGTCAAAACTGGCCTGTCGGCCTTCAGATAGAAAGTGACAGAGGAGGGGGCGAGAACGGGTTCTAACGACATGAGGGGGGTCGCATAATACTGCCCAGTGGGCAGCAGGTTGCCGACCCCTGCACCAGAACATAATGAAGGCATTCAGTGATGATCGTATGTAAATATTTGAGCTGAGCACCCTGTATGCGGCTGTTTTAGGTCGTGTATATATAGAAGTACAGATCTAAGCAGGGAGCGGACGTGCGATTTGGCGCTTGTTTTGCGTCCTTTAATTGTGCTTAATCTGTTTATTTGGCGCTATTAGCTCTGCTTCTACCCGCTAGTATACATTTACTCGGTCATGCGTAAATCGTGCGGCGTAAAATGTTGGGTTACAAATCAGTTTGAGAAAATACAAAACAAAATTTCTACTCGTTTTCAAGGCGGTGTGGTAACCGTGGTGTCAGCTGAGCCGGATGCGATGCTAGCATCAGCTTGCATGCTCCCACCGAAGCAATCTTTTAAAGTTACCTTAGAGCAACGTTCTGTGTTCTATGTTACTTGCGAACTGTTCCTTTGTCGACCGCACGCAAGAATGAAAGAACGATTATTGCCGCCAGAAAGTTAGACCACCCGACCTGGCGATACCGGTGCACGTCACGACGATCGCGGCAACTCGCTCAAAGGAAAGCCGGTAAATCGGCTTGTTGTTGTGCATATGTTTTTGTAGAGCCTCTGAAGCTACTTTAAGCCATAGAGATAATTACACAACTGAACTCTGCAGCTTTTTCACCGCACGTCGAAATACGGAGAAGCGGCAAAGGAGTAACTTCCACACCCATGCAGGATTATTTTGTTTTACAGCCCTTCATATTCATGATATAGTGTTTCCACAGCCAATTATTACGCGTGGGCCCGAAAGGAAAGCTTTCAAAACAAGCTTTATAACGTCATCACTACAGGCCGAATTGTGTTTTATGGCAGGATGTAATAGCCCTTGGGCTTTTATTTTGGTTCTCTAGGAAAGTACGTTATGTTAGAAGAAACTAAAGCCCTCGGGCAGCTTTATTTGAACGAAACGCCTGAACAGGGAACTAGGCGACCAACGTCAACACTGAAAATCCGGCATTAAGGTTCTTTGAACCGTTACGTGGTATTTTTTGTCACTATGTAATTACTGAACGTTTGCACAGTTTATCTAGTTGGACAACAAGCCTCCGTTCACAGGAACAATAAAAAAAAATGTCAAAATCGGCCATCAAGCCGCGCCGCCGCTCGGCGATGCGTAGGGGCAGCAGCGAAGGCCACGGCAAGAAACGCGTTGTACTTTTTGCCGGATGGCGTCCCGCCAGCCCCGCGCTGCATAGTTTTTTACTAATATATACTAGAGGGAAATCTGTCGCTGCAGTCGCGGGCCCGTGGGCGGCGCCATCGCCGCTAGCGACGTTCCTCGCCTACTTAGCGAGCTATATGGCTCCTTTTTTTTGTCTCGAGGCCAAAACCAATAAAAAGGTAACATTTCTTTGTTGTTCATCATGCATGAAGATTCTACATAATCCATAAGAAATTAGTCTTTCTGGAGGTTCAATTTTACACAACCAAAACACATTTGATGAACCTTTGATGAAATGAATGAAATTTGATGAAATGGAGGTAATATTTCCCCGTTAACTCGACTCTATAGATGTGCCTCCCTTCACGTTAATCGACGCCATACATGATGATTGGGAACGGTTAAGAAATTTGGATTATTGAAAATCACAAATATTCGAAAGTATTGCTTCTATTGCAAGGTATTGCTTCTACAGCAATATTGCAGCCAGAGCCAACTTTTCAGCCGGTTCATGAGCCATGCCAAGGACAAGTGGAACGTCCCTGCCCTGTATATGAAGTAACGTTCGCCGAAGCGCGGCTCCCCCTGACAGTGGCGCCTTATTTCCCTCGAATGTATATTCGTATGAAACTCTACGCCACGCTGTAAACGGTTTATAGTTGTCAGAAGCAGCTGACCGCGAAAGGGTATGCAAACAGCGGGTCCTGTGTTTGCGTAAAACTTTCGCTGCAACCTTTTTGAATGTGCATTACGATTGTAGACGCCAACCCAATTAAAGCGCGCTCGCACGCGCGCAAAACATACTCGAACGTGCGGGAGAGTTTTGTTGCTTGTGTCAGTATGTAAGCCTACAGTGTGTTTTGAAGTAGGCATTATAATTAACCAGTTAGTTTTCAGTAAAAGCAATCTTCGCCTACGCTACAAACCCCCAGAGCAGTCCGCAGGATAAGGCGTCGGCTACAGAGCGGACTGCCATATGTTTTCTGGGATGTCATTTTTACATAACTACACTCATTGTCGGTTTTAAACTTGCCACGTATAACAACATTTGAATGATGTAGGCAGAGGTGTGCTAACGTGCTTGTGTTCCTACGTACTAAGGGAAACTGGTAATGTGTATGCTAGTGATTGCAAATATTAATCGATACGTCAACGAGCTAGAAGGAGTTTATCCCCATATCTAGAGCCCGTATCAGTAACATGTGGTCACCGCTTAGAGCAAAACACCTTCGCTGTCCGACTCTTCGTTGTCCAACACTATGCTTCTTTTTTTCAGTGATTACAGGGTCATTTCAGATAAGATCGAACAAAGCATGGCTGGTCGACCTCTTCAATTCGCTTGAATTTTTTTACCTCATTCCCGCATGTATGTAATGTGGGGATTCACAAATATTTTCGGCGGAAAAAATTTTGGCCGACTGAAAAAAAATTTGGAACCCACCCGCGGGGACCCCGGCCGCTACCTGCCCATGCGCCGCGGCCACATTTAGCGACGTCTAGCAAACAATATACTAATCAGGCGGGAATGGTAATTTTCATGCTTAATCTACGCCTGGTGTACATTTTGTGCCCAAAATATCGTTGGCTAGAAGAACATATATTTTTTGTAATAAATTTCCAAATCTTGCTCAGAGCGCATTTTGTTGTGTACTTTGCGGGCCAGTATTATCGTAAGTAATGGAGCTAGAGCGTTAAAATGTGAGTGAGGGCTGCTCCTGGCAAGCACAAATAAGGGCCGTAAATATCGTGTCTGTGCACACTACGGTTAAAAAGTAAATGGCGCACAATTGTGAAGAAAAAACTAAAACACTCGGAGTTCAGAGGCCTATTAAAAAAAAAACACTTCTTTGATTTTGCTGAAATTCTCCCCAGATGTTAACCTGTGAATGTACTTCAATGATCATTAAAAACATGTTGCATCATTTTGTTCCTGACGCGCCTACAGCGCGAGAAAAAGCCTGGTCGGCCAGGTCTTCACAAGATCCTGAGACACGAAACAGTGAGAGCAACTTCCAGTGAATGTGCAGACGTTTGATAATTTTTTTGTACCAAAGGCAAACTGTTACTTATTGATAGTATTACAGAGAATTCAGAAGCAAAACTGAAAATTTTATGTGAATTTTGGAATGAAAATAAACAATCTGCGCACCGCTAAACGTGTACTCTTCGAAGAAAAAACGGAGAAACTCCAGATTCACGCGCATTAAAAAAAAATGCTTCTTCGAGTTTTATGAAGCATTCCACAGATAATTTTCCTCTAAACGTACTTGTGTGAGCCCTAGAAATATCCTGCGTCATTCTAAGCACAGCGCGGATACAGTCGTGCGGTGGCGAAACCGCTGCAATGTATGGTGGTAAAACGCGCAATTTGAAGGTTTTCGGGTCTATTTTTATAGCTTCCTCTAGATTTCCCTAACCGCGGTCACTCTTTGTCTTACATTATCAACGGTCTTTTTTTGTGCGCACTGCTGCCGTGATGCGCTGTATTTGGTTCATAAGATCACCTATTTGACAAGGTACACGCAGTCTTGTTTTTTAACTCGCCTGGACGTAACTTTCGTTCGCCTGAAATCAAAGGTTCAACGGAAGCCCGTCCGGTCGGCAGCACACATGGCAAGTATTAAAAACGGACATCGGCCACACACGAACCCGGCGCGGGTAACGTCTCCAGGTAGCACGCCCCTCTTCGGTCTTTCTCCGGACACACTGGTTCAATTACCGAATTAGCGACCAAACAGGAAGGCAAACGCCCTTGAGCCCGGTGGGGTCCGGGACGACACATGTGGGATCTTCATTTTTTTGTTTGAGTCGAGTGTTTTTTGGGCTTTTTCAACCGTATGCGGCGGCGGGGATTTGGCTGACAGAAAGAGCGAAAGAGGGGACTGGAAGAAAAGGGGCTGCATGCGTTCGAACGGTTACAAGTTTTCAGTTCTGTCACACTGGGAGAGTGCCTAGCGCTACCTCCCCACTATTTGACTACGGTCGCATTTTAATCTTCATTTCATCACTTTTTATTATTCCTTTTAAGCATTCTGATTTTATTATTCTTTTTGTATATATTTAGCTTGTTACTCAGTCTCTTTTGTCATATTTTTGTGGTTGCAAGCGATGACGTCTGCCATGACTCTGCGCATGCCTGCTTGGCTTTAGCAAAAATCAGGCTGTGGGTAGACGACAATCTGCCACTGTACTCCTAGGTGACTTATGTGAGTGACAGAGCTGCCAGTCACTTTAAAAACAGGCACCAGCTTCATGAGTTTCATTGCGTTTCACCAGCTTCATGAACCGCAATGGATATTCTCCGCAACAGGACACGGAAAGAATGCCTGCGACGGAGTTGGGGGAATCGTCAAACACTAGGCGACACTTTACAACCTAAGAGAACCACTAAGAAATGCGATTCAGACGGCAAAAGACATGGTAACTGTGTTGTCTGAGAAGATCAAGGGCGTTCACTTCATATACGTCGAGGAGAACGAAGTTTCCAGCTATCGCGAAACAAAAAAGGAAGAATGGCGAGCAGTGCGTGCCTTTCCCGGCATACAGTCCTGGCACGTGTGGCGTTTAAGGAAGTCATCAGAAGCCGATATATGCAAACTATGTGCAGCGCGGACAGTTTGTGCCCCTTTGAGGAAACTGTGAACATTGATACAGCAAGCAACGTGTAAATAAACAGCTAGTAGCTGCACGGTATTAATGGGGTACCGATGGAACGCTGTCATTTCAAACGTTGACTTCGTTAATGTTTCTTGGCTATTCTATTCTCCTTATCTCAGAAGATATTCTACCCTTTCTACAAAATAAATAAGGGAAATCTGCAGAAAGTCACAATCGTCGTTTTATGTCTCAGCTCCTTGTGACGAGCATGCTTGACAAGGCTCTTTTGCTTTTCAGTGATCAAAATGATGCGAGTTTTTTAAATGGCTCACGCAATTAAAGTAGGAGGAAAATATCCGTGGAAAGCTTCATAAAAATCGAAGAAGGGTTTTTTTTTAAATGCGCGTGAATCTGGAGTTCCTCCGTTTTTTCTTCGAAGCGTACACGTTTAGCGGTGCGCAGATTGTTTATTTTCGTTCCAAAATTCACATAAAAAATTCAGTTTTGCTTCTGAATTCTCTGTAATACTATCAATAAGTAACCGTTTGCCTTTGGTACAAAAAATTATCAAACGTCTGCACATTCACTGGAAGTTGCTCTCACTGTTTCGTGTCTCAGGATCTTGTGAAGAACTGGCCGACCAGGCTTTTTTCTCGCGCTGTAGGCGCGTCAGGAACAAAATGATGCAACATGTTTTTAATGATCATTGAAGTACATTCACTGGTTAACATCCGAGGGGAACTTCAGCAAAATCGAAGAAGTGTTTTTTTTTAATAGGCCTCTGATCTCGGAGTGTTTTAGTTTTTTCTTCACAATTGTGCGCCATTTACTTTTTAACCGTAGTGTGCACAGACACGATATTTACGGCCCTTATTTGTGCTTGCCAGGAGCAGCCCTCACTCAAATGTTAACGCTCTAGCTCTATTACTTACGATAATACTGAACCGCAAAGTACACAACAAAATGCGCTCTGAGCAAGATTTGAAAATTTATTACAAAAAATATATGTTCTTCTAGCCAACGATATTTTGGCACGAAATGTACACCAGGCGTAGATTAAGCATAAAAAATACCATTCCCGCCTGATTAGTATATTTTTTGCTAGACGTCGCTAACTTTGGCCGCGGCGCATGGGCAGGTAGCGGCCGGGGTCCACGCGGGTGGGTTCCAAATTTTTTTTCAGTCGGCCAAAATTTTTTCCGCCGAAAATATTTGTGAATCCGCACATTACATACATGCGGGAATGAGGTCAAAAAATTTCAAGCGAATTGAAGAGGTCGACCAGCCATGCTTTGTTCGATCTTATCTGAAATGACCCTACAGCTTCGAAAATTTCCAATGTTGACTGGCTCAACCTGCGCGCATTGTGGGGCTGATGTGAAACCAGTGGGATATTATGACAGCGTTAATGACAAATGTTATTCCGAAAAACACGTTCATGTCCTCGTTGTGGTGATATTCGGTGTTACGCAACGTGAGCGTGTGAGAAGCGATCTAACAAAATAGATAATTGCGTATTGCTAAGGGCCATCGCTAAACCTTTTCATTATTTCGCCCAATTAAATGCGAACAACGGAAACGCATGAAGCTGAAGCGGGAGTTATTACAGACGAAAGAGCGACGTCGTTTATCGTTAGGGTAAAGTTCAGTTTAAATAAGCCGCCGACGTCCCTAACGCAACGCAATCTCCATGCGAAAGGGAAAAAATGAAATCCCACCGAACGTATTTTACTCTGCTAACGCCGCTGCATACAACCGAGGATAATTAGTTCTTGCTGATAAAAAAAAAACGAATTGCGGGTCATTAGAAAATCCATAACAGCCGGTCCGAGCGAAACGGTTGGAGAACGACGGCAAGCGCTGTCGCTCAAGTTCATTAAAACTGTACAGCTGTCTGCTGCCCGTTCTTTCCTCGTAGAAGCTTTCCAATCTCTCCCTTCCGACTGGAAAATAAATATTCAACGGTTATTTTTGTCCAGTGTTTCCGAGAGGATCTATGGCATTGATTTTCCCAGCTAGCACTGCTTCGGCTGCGGCAGTCGGCAGTCGGCAGTATCAAAAACCGCCATTAGCGAAAAAAATCCACGCATTTGTCAAAACATCAGTAAACAACAAAATGTCATGTAAACAAAACGTAAACAACAAAATTATTTGATGAGAATGCTGTGTGCACCCTTTATTACAACGGCGGATTTGAGCAAGACTGCGTCCTCCCACCCAATCACACAGAATGTGTCTCTCTCACGCACGAACTCACCCACTCCCGTTGTCCTCCGCATTGCCGTTACATTGCCGCATTGCCGTACGTTGTCCTCCGCATTGCCGTTACAGGCGATTAAAAGAACTGCACCACACGTGCGAGAAAATTCACGAGATAAGTTGAGGTGATAAATAAAATAACCATTATTTATAATGCACATTATTTCTTATTTTGAAAAAAAAATAGTGGTGGGGTATATCCACCCAGAAATTCTTGTTAGAGACCTTCAAATCGAAAACTTCCTGAAACGCCCCTTACCAATGGCACATAGCTTTCGGCAATGAATTGTTTACGCTGTGGTCGATGCACAAATTTGTTGGCCTACGTGGGCATTTTGAGCGCAGGAAAGCATCCGGTGAGAGCATAAGGACTATGTTCTGGAAAGTAGACCCCTCCCACTGTCGGGTACGACAGCTTTACAACATTGCGACTCTTTACGCCCTTCTTATCAATGCACAATTTGGGAGGTTGCAAGAATCAAACGAGGTCGCCCAAACCTGTTTTCTTACAATCACAAGCGTGTTCTACGCGACACGATAATTGAGAGAAGCGGATTTATCCCTTGTCTTAATGCAATGACGCAAAATGGAGGTGATATTTCCCCGTTAACTCGACTCTATAGATGTGCCTCCCTTGACGTCATTCGACGCCATGCATGATCATTGGGAACGGTTAAGAAACTTGGATTAACCAAAATCACAAATATTCGAAAGGGCTCAACTTCGCGCCAGGCTATTTACAGGCTCTCCACAGAGGTCTCCCCGATGTCGGAACGGCTTTCCCAGGCTCCCGTAATGTAGCGCACTCCGCCAAAGCGACGGACCCGGATGTCAACGCGGGCGCTCATTTTGAAAGCAGAATGCGATTAAGGCGTGACATGGTCTGCTTTTTCTCAAGTACAGCAGAATCTCGATAGATGGAAATCGCTTAAACGGAATCGCCGCTTAAACAGAACCGTAGCCTATAAATTGGTTCGTTTTCTATTCATATAGCGTAAAATAACTTTCGGTAATCGGAACTAAAGTTTCGCGTCACCGTGCAAACGGAACCGGAAATGAAACTTCTTGTGAAACCCATTGGCATAAGAATCAGCCTTTTACGGTTCCGGCTGTTTCGTTTTTTTTTTTTTCTTCCTCCATGTTTTTTTTAGCGTCGTTGTCCTCGTAAGCCTCGTCTCGTTAGTGGTCAGCCGCGTTAGCGCAACGAATGCTACATTGCAGTTCTTGTTCGAGCCGTTCGGCCTCGATTTATGACGCCGAGGCTACAGGGGCTCAGCTCCTGCCGCCTCGTTCGTGCCATCGTGGTGCCATTCGCACTTCATTACCGCGTTGCCGTCTTCTAAATTCCGTGGCTCGCAAGCACTCGCGAAGTTGAGGCCTCTAGCCTCCGTGAAGATACAGTTGCAAGGACTCAAGCAAAAATAATTGATGCATTTCGCAGTCCACAGCGACTCAGTGTTGCCAAATCAAATTTGTGAACGTTGTGCCTAAACCTTTTGTAGTTTTACTTCTTTCTGAAACACTATCAGCTACAATCACCGTCTAGTGCTTGTAGTTCCATGCAATGGCATTAAGTGTGTGCGCACACAAATTTGCCCTTTCCCACATCTATCTCCTGTTAAACGGAACCAATTTTTTCGGCCCCTTGAAGTTCCATTTATCGAGACACTACTGTAGTTTGTTTGTCCTCGCTGCAGTAGTATACAAACAAATTAAGTTAGAACAAGTCAGATTAAGACAAGGAACGACTCGCGTCACGATCACAATACCCCTGCAATGCACTTTTTGCAGTGCGGAGAAATAACCGCTTGCGGTGATAAGGCGCCGGGCCAACTTCCGTTTGTCCCTGTTGGTATGCCATGGGAACGGAGGATGACAGAGTTGTGTCGGGGACGCGGGTCAACGTCGGGGGCTGATCACAAGTAGTCATAATGGGTAAAATACGTAGGGGTAACCTCCGTAGAACGAGCAAGTGGAGCTTCCGGTTAAATTTCGGAAGCGATGTGTGAATTTCGGGCAAAATTTCGGAAGCGATGTTCGGCACAGGACGGACGGTCGCCTTTTGAGTGCAGCAGCGTTTGAGCTACGATTACCTTGCCGCTGCTCGAAGCTTAGCGGTACGTGCAAGCCAGCAGGTTTGTCAGTGTTCCCGCGGATGTTCGAAAGCGCTGTAGAAGACCACAGCCGGGCTAAAGTGGAGGGGCGCGTGTTTGCTGAACATAGCGCGCATCTCTGCTCTAACACAGCCGTGACTAGACGACGGACGAAAACAAGAAAGAAGGCACAGAGTGTGCTGTGGGTCTCCGTTGTGTTTCGGCCCGCCGTATTGTGTAGCGCTTCGAAACATTGGCAATCATGCGCCCACTCGCCAGAACCGCCCCTCTGTTGATTTTCCCGCGTC
Organism: Haemaphysalis longicornis; assembly: GCF_048455015.1. Classification (NCBI taxonomy): domain Eukaryota; kingdom Metazoa; phylum Arthropoda; class Arachnida; order Ixodida; family Ixodidae; genus Haemaphysalis; species Haemaphysalis longicornis. The sequence continues at coordinate 37,692,613 of NW_027526245.1, forward strand.
GCTTTTCTCGGACCGTCCGCGGTACGCGTGGCGCCTTCCTGCGGTGCTTGTGAGCACTGCACTTGCGCGGTTCGCCTTTCCGCCTGAGCCCTTACCGCGTACCGCTGACTGTTTGAAAAACAGGCGGCGTAAAAAAAAAAAATACACAGCAGCGCGTATAAATCTGCCGCCGCTAAATTGCTAAAAGAGTCGATGTGGAGTTCGCATAAGGCGGAAGCTATAGAAATCAAACATAATATCAAGCGACCTCATCAATCCACGACCTAGCTAAAAAATATCGAGGACGTGGCAACCGAAAAACTTAGGAATCGGTAACCACAATTTTGAGACTAAGAAATTCTTTTTTCCTGGACGCTGCTTGCTTGTCCGTGCATTCAGCATGCCATGCCTGATAACATGTACGAAAAAGAATCAAATCAAATCAAATCAAAGCAAAGGTTTATTTGTTTCAACACAAGGTTGGGGTTACATCAGGCGAAAAGCAGTTGCGTACTGCTTGAGGGTGCCTGACGACCCTTGGAGGACAGCATGTTCACAATAAAAAAATGGCCTATTCACAACCTAAACTACTCGCGATAAAAAAAGGAGCACAAAATCGTATGCTCATATATAAAAAGCTGCACTCAACCAGGAAAAAACATGTCTACAAATTGTTTGTTCACAACAAGTTGTCTAAAAAGTATTCCACCAGTTTTTTCCGTGTAACACTTCCAATGTCAACACCTTTTTTTTTTTTCACACGTATTAAGCAGAACAGGTAATGAGTATGCGAGTGATTGCAGTACGTAGTCAGTGCGTCGGAGTGGTACAAGCCAGTTGTCATTGCATCTAGTGCGTGCATCCGTAACATTTTTTGGATAACCCAGATACTGAGTGCGAAAATGACTTTAAGCTCTGGTTTGGGAACAAACAAGAATAAATGAAAGAATCCTCCACCACTCTTACGGCGACGATGGCTGACCGCGAAGCTTTCCCGTGATGAATTATTTGGTCGGCGATGCCCCACACTGCCAGTATGTGCTACTCTGAAGGTACGCATCACATTCCGAGAATACCCACACCAGCTCTCGGTGTGCACCTTAGGGCGGACGTTTGGGCTTGGGCGCGAAACGGTACTGCTGCTTGGCGTTCCCATCGACCATGTCGAAATGGAGCAATCGCACCGGCTCCATAACGCCAGTGACTCAGGTTCGATTGCGGCACGGGAACAGTTTTTCTCTTCCACTTCACCAACAATCATTCATCATCGTCGTCAGAGAAAGTTGACTTTCCTGCCGGGCGTACAGGGGCATCAGTAAGGACACTGCAGCTTCCCTTTAGAACTGCCTCAGAACGAGCGAAGACTTTGGCAAATTATCCGCCTATTTGCGGGCGGCTAGTCCATCGATTGTTATCTGGGCGGCCATCTGCGAAGGCGTGCCGTCGCCCCCAGCACTGGAAAAATCATTGAGGCTCTTGGATTTAGTCGTGGACTCACCGCGGATAGTCCGCGGATGGTCCGAGGATTCTCCGCGCCATATTAATGCACGTGCAACACGAATATCGGATTGCTCGTCGGGGAGTCCGCGGCGAGACCGAGAGTGATAATCGCAGAGCCCCACTGCCGTTTACATAGCCACATGTTGAAAGCCACATCTTTGTACGAAAATAAAGACATGTGTGGCAAGAAAGCAGCTCTACACCGTACATTCGAATAACATTCTTCAATGGCATACGCTGGATTTCATTTCGGGGAGGGGAAAAGAACCGCTCGAATAAGAGAGAGAGAGAGAGAGAGAGAGAGAGAGAGAGAGAGAGAGAGAGAGAGAGAGAGAGAGAGACCGTATACAAGAAAAAAGAGCGACAAAAAAGCATGGACCACTTAAGCGAAGAATTCTTACAAAATTAAAGGTTAAAATCTTCGGGATACCAATAGGCCCACATTCTGATAGTAATGCGTGTAATAAGGTGAAAGTTCCAGATCTCTGTTTAATGGAACGCACATGCGTTAAATTATACAGAGATCTACCTCACAACGATATTTCGTAGAACATGCAGGATCTACAAAATGCAGGAGGGCTCCGTGAAAGGCGACTCAGTGTGCGCCCGGGAAGGGAAACAGCTCGCCTTGAGACATGAAGGTTTCCAGGCGCACAAACAAGATGCTCCTGGCGGTGGTTGTGCGAGTGGAACAAGCTTCCGAGAGTGCTATCCAGGGGGCTGGTCAAGTGGTGACTGGCGCGGCCCAAAAGTTACACAGGAAGTTCGAGAGCAGATTAAAAAAGCCCCAACTAGGCATTCCACTTCGTATTCTTTAGACATTCTCAGTATCGGCAATATTTTGTTTCTTTTCCTTTTGCAACATGCAAATGTAGTGCAAAATGTGTCATCGCCGTGCGAAGAGCAGGCATCGAAGCCCTGCGATACTGCTTTACAGTTTGAGACTGAAACGGAATTATCGGTACGGGCTACTTAATAAGAATAAGGCTTAGTGATCTCGTACACACCCTTTCTCTCAACATCCGAAATTAAAAAGTTCGGAAGGGGGGGGGGGGGGGGGGAAGGGGGCGGCTCTCTTTTTCCACCTTCTACTACGCCAGCGACGTCGTTTACAAAAAAAGAGTCGGCAGTCGTTGCTGATATTTTGATTTTTGTCTATTTGATCATGTCTGTTTTATCTCCACTGCAGAGTAAATGCCTTTGTCGATGACTTCCAAGCGCTCCTGTCCTGCGCTGTCGGTACTCACAATTTGCGACCAGATTTCGCTATCTCCTCCTTGCACCGAGTTATCGGCCTTATAATTCTGCTCCCTCCACTGGGGGGCCACTTCTTAAGCCCGTTCTATATGGTGCGTTTTTCGTCTGCGAATTCGTTGGAATGGTACATTTGCACTTGCGAAGTTCGCAATGCCTGGAAATGTTGTCTACATGGCCGGAGAAAGTCGCAATTTTCGCATTTCAGAGGCACATTGTTTGCTGACCGAATTATGTCTGCCGCGAGCAAAACTTGCTGCGTCTTCAAAAAAAAAAAGAGGTTTTATTTTACTTTCTGGGCAAGTTGTTTCGGACTGTTCTGCAGTAAATACGAGTTTATTTGCGGTTTCATACAGCAATCGCCAAATATTTATTAATATACGCACACATAGCAAAGAAGACAAACACAGGAAGCAACCCTGGGTTCTCTTGTTGTGCGCGCCCAGCACAACTTGGTTTACCTCGGCCAGTTCTTCTTGGGTTATTCTGTACTTGTTCCCTGCTGTGATGTCCGCCACTTGCACGGATACCGATAAAATAGCGCGCGGCAGCGTGTGGCGAACGCACATGCGTTTGTTTCAGTGCACTCGCGCTTACGCAGCGCGTATACAAGCAACGCCATCTGGTTGCTAAGCGTACGGATGGTGATGCTTTGACGTTCACCAGCTATGTTCCTATTGGCCGCAGGTCCGGCCCCTCTACGCCGCACGAACCGCACGAGTGTCGTTCGCGGGTATGCTCAACCGTTCCAAACATTTGGCACTTTGCCGCAGCAACGAAAAAAGGTCGTTTTGCCGCATGAGCGGCGCCGCTTCTGCGAATTCGTAGGGAAAATCGCACCATGTAGAACGGGCTTTACCTTAGTTGTTGCCGTTACACCGGTTTTCCCGCGCAGCCCAGCTCCGCTTGCTTGTCTTTGTTTGAAATGGTACAGTAAAAGCTGGTTCATTCAAATCTCGATGATTCGAACTTGCGTATAGTTCGCATCCTTCGAGGCTCCATATAAATCCATGTATCGAAATGCCGGTCAACTGGAACGCGAGCAGTTTCTGCCAAGGATCATTCGATCTGCGCGCCATCGCGCCCCGCCGGCTTGGCGCCTGACCAACGGCTGGAGTAACACACTCTGGAGTAACGGCTGGAGTAGTAGCCGGAGGAGCAGTACCCTGACCAGCGGCTGGAGTAGGCTACTACTTCTCCGGATCAGAGAAAGAAAGTGAAGCCTCATACACCTAATCTGAGACATCCATGGCGCACGTTTTAGATGAGGTATCGTTCGGGAATACGTCAGTGCGAGCGCGACTGCAGCGGTGTGTTCGTGGTGCGCTGACGGTAGGACACGTCGTTTCTATGGGCTTCTACGGAATTGTGTGGGTACAGAAAACAGCTTGAACTCTTCTTTTGTCGGCACTGTTCCGAAACTAATTATAACACATCTAACTGCTCAAACGAGTGCATAAATGTACGATGTTTGATTTTAATCATTATCAAAAACGCTCAGTCGCAGTCTTAATGAAAATGCATGAAACGACCGATCCTCAGCCGTAATTACAGCCACGTCACAAACTTGTCGTTGGAATTTCAGCATTGTGTATTTATGTGAAGATAAAACTGTGGTCGTTAGAATGGCAACTAAGCTGAATTGAAGGCTAAATCCCAAATGAGGCACGATCGTGTCGTGTTTCTTGCACTCCTAGAGACGGCATCCTGGCGAATATGCCAGTAAACAGTTTTGGTAAATCACAATTTCAAGCGCATTTGTATTTTGTATTGTGATACCATTCACACTGCTATTTCAACACATTCTTTGCCCATTCCTGCAAGCAGGGCTGAGTGCAATCTCTTCTTCTCTTTTCATCTGCATACTGTAAGATTTATTTATGAAGCTACGTCATAGTAACTACGATGCGAAATATGTTACTCTTGCACGTTCCTAATTTTTTTTGTTCAATCTTGAAATTCTGCCCCAACAAACGATTACCCAGTGGTGAAAAGTGCTTAGTCTTTAACACGTATCCCCCTGATGTGTATACTGTAAATCCCGCTTATATCAAACACGGATATATCGAATTATTGCCTATATCGAACCCTTGTATAATTCTCGTGAAAATTACATGCATTTAAAAACTTTTTATATCGAACGTGATTTTGCTCACAATGGATATATCGAACCCTCCCGCGCGGCATTTCTCGCTCTCCTTAGGCATGCAGCAGGCTTTCCCGCAATACATCAGCTGTCGCCGAACTTCAAGTCCGCGCCAGTCGCTGCCCGCACTTTCTCGGTTTGCTGCGTTCGCCGTTATTCGCTTGTATCCATGCTTGTCTCCGCTCTGTCGAAGACGCCGAGGACTCCGTACCGCTTCCGAGCACCAGTGAAACCGTCGCTGCCGTGGCCCTGCTACGGCGATACTGCAGTGTCATTGCTTGTCGACTGTTTAGATACCGTGGAGCAAGCAGTCACCAGCAACGCGTTGCGCTCCAAGAAGCAGGCTACACTCACGCAGTTCTTCCGCCCCAATAAATTATTGTTTTCTTTCCGGGAAACGGTTGTATCAATAGTGAACTGCAGGGTGGTAAGAGTACAGCGTTAGCTCGTGACTCCGTCGGCAAGATTGCTCTCATATAAGTTTTTTGCTTGACTTTCTATATCAAATTTTTGCTATATCGAACTATTTTACAATCCTCGCACTGTTCGATATAAGGGGGCTTTACTGTATATGTTAGGATACTTTGAAAGTGCAAATGATTGTTTTGTATTGTTCATTTTTTATGAAATGCCATATTTGCTGAAATACCAAATGGGAATGGCAGTATCTCTAAATAAATAAATAAATAAATAAATAAATAAATAAATAAATAAATAAGGTCTAGATACGACTTACCGGCATCCAGCCGTTCCATCCAACTGATGCCGGCAACAGTGTGAATTCGGCCAATGACAGCAACGTTTATTGGCGCTCGAAAGTGTTTGCGCTGCGGCACTGCCTACTGCAAAGCGCCATACCTGCACTGTGTGATTCAACAGCACTCATCGAACTTTTGCACCAAATGGTATGCTCGGTATGTCCATTCGCAGAATTTTAATTATCCCCTCCATTGATCAGTCACTGTGCCCTGAATCAGTCATTGATCCAGGGAACTGTGGGAAGCTTAACTGCACCCGGTGGGCGACATACGAGCAGACTTTCCCATCTCGCACTGGGCATATTGACCGTGTTGAGCCATTGGATGGGTGGCGAATAGGTGATACCGTTCTGTACACACCTCCGGCACCAGTGATTCGCTGCGTGCGGAATTTTATCTAGTCAGAGAGGCGCGCTAGGGTAAATCTGGCAGGAAGGATAACATGCCACTTAGCCGGATAAGGTTTATTTATGTCAAATGAAAGCAATAAATCACCGAAGTGTAAAAAGAAAAAGTTTCCTTCCCGCATCTTGATCTTGAATTTAGTTGCAAGAGAAGATAAAAATCCAGAAGATCAACTCCTCGCGGTGGCCTTTCTTGTTTAGGTTCTTGTAACTCTACATTGGGCTCTTTAAGAACGTTTTTATTTTGTTGTAGATACAGCTACCCTTTCAAACATTTCAGAAAGGCTTCATTCTGTGGTGTTTTTCTTCTCAAAATACATCAGCAATATCCAGGTTCTGGGCAATAGAAAAACCTGCTTTATTTCATTGGCTCACACTTACTATTTTTAGGTTTTTATATGTCTGAGCCCGGGGAGAAAATTATTCCAGCAAAATGTCCTCGCACAGGCGAAAGAAAAACAGGTTTTCATTTGTTTGATAGAAAACCAGGGCATTGCAGTCGTTCATGATATTCCTAAAACAGAACATGAAAGGTGACCATTTTACAAAATTTTTGTAAAGAGGAGCGCGTGGTTACCACAAAAGTGTACCGGTTCCATTTAATAGACGGTCACACTAAGCGAAGGGAATCTGCAGTCGCTGCACTCACGTGTCGCTAACGAAGCCACCTCGGTGTAACAGTGCAATATTCTTACTTCGCTTAGCTTGTAACATGTATTCGTGTAGCTCAAGACGACAAAAACAGCAAAAGCAACATTTCTTCTCTTGTTCATGTTGCACGAAGCGTTTCATTCGCGAGCACGTCTCCTGCAAAACTTCGCTGAGTTGACGAAAAAAACAGGGCCCTCAGATACCCGTAGGCAGAATCTGTCAAAAAATTCCCCGCATTTCCCCGAGGGGAAGAATGTGAAAGTGCGAATGCACGAGTTGAATTTGCGCGGTTCGCGAAAGAGAGATCACACACACACACACAACTACAAAGAAAGAAAGATGCATTTATTTACAGACACCTATTTGTGTTGTCGTTGTACTTGATTGCTAGAGCGGATCTCAGCTTTGAAATTTCGTGTCAGTACTCCTTTAAGCAGGTACATTAGCCCTTCTCACGCCCGATTCTTGGCCAATCCCCCACGTGGGTATGTGCCATGTCAGCGGCCAGGCAGCGCGCGCCCATCTCCCCCCGTTGCCAAGGAAGACGAGGAGATTCCTGGCCAATCCCCCACGTGGGTATGTGCCATGTCAGCGGCCAGGCTGCGCGCGCCCATCTCCACGTGCGCGGACATCGCCGGTGGACGCAGGTTCAGGGTCGCTTAAGAAGTGCATTGCACTTAAAAAATTAGCACTTGCTGCGTGTAGGGGGCATGGAAATTCCCGTTGGCTGCCTGCAGGCATAAACATCATATAAAATTGATCACTGGCGGCAAACGCGGGTACCCATCGGCTGCGACAGGCAACGTGCCTGCCAACGGGAGTATGCGGCAGCCTGACATCAGCCTTACCCTTCTGCTTTTACGTCCAACATCGTCAATCGGTACTTGCGGCCTGACGTAGGCTGGGTTTTGTGTCTCTTGGCACGTTTGTAGGTTCGGTGTGGGTTGGCCACATAGCGTTAAGAATGAATATCAGCCTACAACATACCCGTTTCGGTGGATTGGCGAGTGCCCGATGCCGTCAGAAGCTCACGGCGTGTTTAACAATTCCTGTTTGCCTGCGCCATCGACATACCCATGCACAGTTATCCCATAACCTCTCAAGGGGATTGACAATAATGACGTTGACAGCAGCCGGGACACGGTAGGGCCGAAACGCCAGTTACACTTTGCTGGGGATGTCAACGCAGCAACCTAAAAATTCCAACGTGCTTACTCAGGGGGGTGGGTCAATCATGGCGACAGTTGCCGGTGAGGCTCGTTGCCTATTGACTAATTCCCATTGATAGTAAAGCTCACATACCCACGCACTCATTTGCTGCTTTCACAATTCCATTCTCAAACATTTCTACGCCACAAGAAAAAACTCATTTGGAACTGAGGTTTCTGAAACGTTCTTACCGATGATTAACCTTTCATTTGTGTTTGTAAGCGATTTGCAGATGGTGTCGTCACGTTTATTTTGTTGTATCAATATATTTCGCGCAACTGATAAAATGTATTTACCCATACTGTACCGCTGTCATTAGCTCTTTAATTTATTTGCGTTCAGTACAGCCACACTGAGCTCGATAGGCCAGCAGTTGGCCGGGAACACTTCAAGCAGGCATGACTGAAAATAATGGCATGGCAGCCCATACGGCACCTAGAATAAAAAAGCAGCCATGAAGCAATAAATCTAGTCTCAAAGTTATACGGAGCGAAGGAGCTAAAGTTAAGGGAGCGAATAAAATACTTCACATTTTGCCTTCATCCGCTACGCCACACAGTAAAAACGGAAGCCGTTCTCTTTCTTTCACACATCCAAGAGAAAAGCTTTTATGCACGCGACCTTCACATGCGTCACGTTTTCTCTGTCCGGCTCACAGGCAACTTAATAGAATTGATGTCTGACTTTACAAATTCGGGTTTAAACGCTTAGGAGGCGTGGTAAAACGAAATCAGTGATGAGGTAACAGTAAAACGCGCGGACAAGTAAAGCACAGCCAATGTATCATCTGATTAAGCGCTGCCTTTTCTTTTTTTTTTCTTGGTTCCTCGCCTGCAGCACTGCTATCTCAGCTTAGGATGTGCGGGATACGTCGTGCCAGGGCAGCCAAGCGATCTTCAATGGCGCGCTTCACTGCAGCGGAGGACGTGACGCGACTGCGGAAACCTTCGATGAGGCCGCCCGTGTAATTGTCCTTCCCTGTGCGTCCGCCCTTGTGTGCGCGCGTGCGCGAACGCCTGTTTCCGAGCCAATTAGCGAGCGGCGAAACAGGAGCGGACCAGCACCGCGGTGGTGGCAGGAGACTGCGCTTGCGACTTGGCGGTGGTTGTTCTTCGGTCTGTTGTCGATGAACGTACAGCCAGCGCTTTTCGCCATATCCCGGCGGTGTCACTCAAGGGCGTGACTTCTGTAACACTTGTTTCCCACTCGAGGCCCGGAAAACTCCGTGTCCGTTTTGTTCTCCTGCGCTGACACCTGTCTGCAAGGGGGTAGTGCGCGGACTACCGCAAAAGAATATTAATGGGCGCGCTTCGAACAGTACAGATGACGGGGCTGATGGCTGCCTGCCTGAGCCCACTGCGGGCGTGCTTCGTTTGGGCAGTCCACCTTTCGGCTTGCTGGCCGTAACTTCATTTTTTACGAATTAACCGCTGGTCCTTATCTGTGCTGATTATCTTGCTTGCTTTGCTTGCTTTGCACTACATTTCGAAGCTCCGTTCGCCTTCGTTGCCTCAGCCAAAAGCCTTAGCAATGTAACGAAAAGGCTAATATTACGTAAAAAACAAGGCTAGGAAATAATCATGCAACCCTACGGCTAACCATAACGAACGTGGGTCCCGAAAGTGGGACTCTTGATGTATTCTTTGGTTGGCCGATCCCCCCCCTACGAGCATGTGCTACGGTAAGCGTACACACCACTCTTCTAGAGTACCCACGGCGACTCTCGGGTGTGCACTCCGTATACGCGTAACGTTTGGGTTTGGGCTGTACGACGCGAATCTGTTCCTGCTGCTTGCCTTTAAGTGAGCAATATTTTAGTGGGTGCCGGTTCGTGGTGTTAAACCCTAAGATGGGACGTTAGGCCTAACATCCTAAACGTCGAAATTGGAAGTTAGGTACGGCGCCTTGTTGCTAACAGCCTCACCGCATCCAGAGCAACGCCATTCCTCTCGTATAGGGTTATTTGGTTGTCTCGGTTTTCCAAGCCGCTTCGACTATGTCGAAATGGAGCCATCGGGTGAATGCCGGCTTCACAACGCGATGAACCCATGTTCGGTTCGACCCACGGGAAGCGTGTTTTAGGGGCGAAACTTCCAAGGGGCTCGGGCTGTCCGCGTCTCATGTTGTTGTCGTCTCATGTCGTCGTAGTATCATGCAGTCACGGTAATAAGACACCGGGACAGTTGTTTTTCGGTGCCTCGCGCTAGAACGTAACGCGTGCTAAAAGAACACACCGAGACAATCGTTTTCCAACGACCCGCGTTAGAACACCTCGTACTGCAAAGACACGAGACTTACAGCAAAGGTGTATATTTCTCCCCCACTTCCCCCACAATTTGATCTCCGTGGGCAAGAACGTGAAGGCGCCAAGAATGCCCTTATAAACTGCACGCTTCGCCCCTCCCCGGGTTTCACGTTATGGTTTCATCTCCGTCGGCAAAAACATCAAGGCACCAAGAATACACTTATACACACACACACACAGGTTTCACATTAGTGGAGATGATGGGGCGGGATTTTTTCTTTCACTTCACCCGCCATCATTCAGCATCATCGTCAAAAAAAGTTGGCTTCCCTGCTGGGCATATTGGAGTACAGTGGCATCAGTGACGACAATAAAGCTTCGCTTTAAAATAAATCAAAGCCCCTGTCCTAACTGAAAGATGTTTAAAACGGGAAGCTTTCTCCCATTAAACTTGAGCCAAAGTCCAATATCTATACCGCTTCGACCGTGTCAGAATGCCCTATCGGATACACGTTGGCTTCGACACGCAAGGGATGCAGGTTCGATTTGGACGACGGGAAATGTTCTTTTTTTTAGGTGCGTGATGTGGCTACATGGACACCCATTGTGAAGTGGGCTTTCTTGCACTGCGTTCTGGACGAAACAATGGCCGGCACCAATGAGGCATCGAAAGATTCGCTTTAAAAGTCCTCCAGTACGATCGCACGCAACTGCACGATACACGCTGTTTATCTTACAAAGCGAGCATCGTTAGTTGTTAATGCCGCTGTCACGGTGTCTTCTAATAATTGTAAACTTTGCCTTACAGGGAGATTTTTTGAAGGCGTCAGAGCAAACATCTCATACAGGACGACTGGCACTATCTGATCAAGCCAGCCTTTATATCTGAGTGCAATAAATTATCGGAATAGCGCGAAATGCGAAACGATGAGTGTATACTGGGTCGGTACCTGTGAGGCCGTTGTCGTTCTTCTAGGCTCAGCTAGCACACACCTCTGGCATGATTCGTCTAGCGCATTTGACGAAAAAAATATCAAAATAGACTGCACAACGAAATCTCTAATACTGAAAAAAGAAGGTTCCGTGCTTCGTATAAAAGCAACAAAGTTTAAGATTGGAAACATTGCATTATTTGAGCCCTTAGTGCGAGACAAACAATCTAAACAATCTAAAAATGTTACAAACTGACTAGAGAGAGTCGCAACCGAGTGCTTAGGCATTATTTCCAGTGCCTCACATCGACGCTTGCTTGCCTAAGAAACAGGTCTGGGTCTGCACTAAAGGGGTCCTTTTTAAATACCTGGCCTTTTGTTAATACCCGATATGGCGCACGTATGGCCATTGGTCACATCCCGTCAATTGTTACCGACAGAAAGACGGACTGTAAAGATTTCTAGGGAGAATCGCCGAAGAATGCTCACGCGTTAAAAGAACGCGCCAATCTACTATGGTTGTGGGAAAACGAAGCTGTAAACGACACCCACAACGGTTACCCATGCGACGTCACTTGAACTCACACACGAGGCTCTACAAAGAGCGAAACCAGAGACAAGTGAAATGCACTTAGCCATAAATGCACTTAACCATACTGAGGTTGCATCATCGCATGATCCACGAATGGTGGTTGATTGAGTTGTATAGGTGAAGCACATGTGTGGAAACCTTTTTTTACAAATGTAAAGCAAGATCAAACCCGGTGTTAGGAGATCGGCTGCTCCGTCTCTACCACCGCCGACGGAGGCGACGAGATTGGCGGCAGGGAAGGAGGAGGAAATGCCATGCGTTGGTGTGAGCTTCCTTTAGTTTTTAAAAACTACACGCACGCGCCCGCGCGCTCGATTCCACACGCGTTCTCGTGTCTACGCGCCCAAGCGCGTGACAAAAGTGAGGGCAAGCACCGACACATAATGCCTGTAATACAGGCCCTCTCTGTGATTGGCTGAGAAGGCATGACGTAATTTAAACAGTTAGCGGGAATGGACACGTCATGCATTGGCAACTTCAGCCTGCGTAAAAGTGACGTAGAGTTAGTTACGTAAAAGCCTGAAAATGGCGGCTGCTTTTGTCGCGAAATAGGGCAAAAAATTGCCCCGGCTTTCGGCGCCGCGAAATGTCCGCGAATTTGCAGCAGGCGCAGTTTCGCATGACGCTCGGTTTAAAGAATGTTTTCTACCGAAAGAACTAATAGTTTCGACTGTTTCCAAGTCAGCGATCAGAGAGCATACAAATAACTTGCCGTAGTTTGCTTTTATGCTTGCAGTAAAAGAAAAATTATTTGTTTGGCGTAACCGCAGCATAAGAGAGCAGTACAAGCCTCTCCATGACAAAGAGAACCCAATGCATGGTATTTGTCCGCGCTCCTCCTAGTAAGCTGCTGGGTCACATGATCGAACTCAAGAGAAAAATAAAAAGAAAAGTGACTCTTTTGTTCATTACAGCGCACATTGAAGTCGAGCTTAATGAATGAGTGAATCGGCGGCATCCGTGCGCTCCGCGGTTATCAGGCGTAGCGCTTCGCTGCTCTTATGTGTCATAGAAGCGATGGTCGCGGCCGTCTTTTTCGGTGATCACGCCATAAATTTGTAACTATCAGCAGATCATGGGTGGTGGCGGTGGCGGCAGTGAAGGTGATAACGCAACAAAGCTTGCATTGAAGCAGAGAGCCCAGCTATGTTTCTTCAAGCGATTGAAAGAAATAAATAGATACGGTAAAAAATTTTGTAATGTTTCCTTAGCTCGACATCCGCCTTTTGCTAGCTGATCAACGTTACTCGATGGCCTTGTGGTGTTGACGCCAATTTTGACCTCCAGAAGTGTGCTTTCCTTGCCAGCCCCAGCTACTGTCTTAATGTTTATAGTACATGCCAAGTGTTTTTATATCTTCGATGCGCAATATTTGATACCTTGGTTGTGATCTTTCTGAGTGAAGCGTCAAATTACACTGCATGTCGCCATAGCTATAGGTGCGGCACGTCACTGATTGCTTACGTCGTGCTTACGCAAAAAAAAAAAAAAACATGGCGAATTGCCTGGGAATTTTATCAGTCGAGAATAGGGCCCCTGATTGGTCCTGGACGGTAGGCGGGTGGGGGAGCGCGCCAAATATCTGGCAATGGCAGAACTCCGAGAACGCGACGCGCTTCGCCTCGCGCCCAGTCTCTGGCCGTCTCAAGGTGGCGCACGGGCGCGTGAGCGAGTGGAATCGAGCGCGCAAGCGCGTGCGTGGGGTTAGTGCTTAACTCCTAGCGCATACGCAAGGCGCGAACATGGCCGATTCACGTGACGTGGGCGGAGCGCACGGCGGCGCGAGAGGTCGCGTGGCGCTATCACATGGCATTTAGCCAGCACGCAGGGGGTGAATCCGCAGATGTGCGCGGTGGGTGCACCGTCTGTCTCCCCCGTCTCCGCGTGGGGTCGTGGCTCAATTGACAAGACAACGGGCTTTGTCCCTATTCGTTCCGCGTTCAATTCCTTGCGGTGCCAGTAACTTCCTTTATTTGTTCGCGGGAGTTTTCTGTTGACACCAACGGTTGCGAAAGAACCCTTGGGGGGTCAAGGTAAAAAGCTTCGCTTAAAAAATGGCGGATCCAACGTGCAGGTGGGCTTTGCCGTAAAGCTTTTCTCGTGGCTTAAATGGTTAGAATGAAGTGCTGGGAACATTTCTTTCATTGTATTGTGTTCGGCGTAGTTCCTGATTATTCAGAGCGGTGTGGCGCGGCAAGTGCTTCGAGAAATACGAGAAGAAGGGAAATCGTTCGAAGTGCCAATAATAGAACAGATGTTATGCCATATAATGCGTTCGCCTCGATAGCCTTCCTTGTAACGAATACTACCACCTTAGAGAGAGAGTTTGAAACGCTTGCTGCACTCAAGGCTTTGAAAAATGCTCCACCGACTCCGAATATCCGATGAAGTCTGCGTATATATGTGAACCCTGAGAAAATGAATTGCCAGTGAAGAAAAACAAAGCGGTCAGTCGTTTCAAGAACTTCCGACTGCCGAAACAACAAAATTTCCCCACGGGCATACAACACATAATTGAGAGCAGGAGAGTTGATTCTGCCACAGGTATTTTCCTTTGATGGCCTAAGAAAGTAAACATTTTCATTTGTTGCCCCTACCGGCGCTCAGCAGTTTTCGCCCTCCGGGGAATTTGCATTACGAGTTCGTTCTGTCGCAGTTGGCGACGTTTCCTTGCCCGCTTGTGTCGGCAGTCTCGGTTGTGTTGGCGGCGAAAGCCTGACAATGTTCCTAGATTGGAAAAAGGGGGGTAAAGGAGGGACGTGCGTTCGAGGGAGCGCTGGCGGAACGAAGCGGTAATTTAGACTTAAGCAGTTGCAGTCCTCGTTGCGCCGGTTTACGCAGCTTTTGCCTTTTGTGCTGAGTGCGTTCGTAGGGGGCGGGACTGTTACGCCGCTCGTAATGAATGGGGTGCAATGAGCGTCTGTCGTGGGTTACGACTTGGGTAGGAGCTGGCAGCGTGAAGGGATGGAGCTCCTGCCCAGCTTCGACAGCTCTCGCAGCTGTCGAAGCTGATTCTCCATATCTTCACAGGCGCTGGTGGCACTTTAGTCCTTAGATTTCACTGGCAGGTGTGAGGCTAATGAAATTATATTTTCGAAGTTCCTTACATCTATTCGCCACGTACATTTACTTGGGTGGTAGGAGCTTGGAGGGAATTTGGCTTGTATGCGATTTTTCCTTTGTTTCGAAATGGGAGACGGGTTTTTGCAATATCACAGACTGCTGCTTAACTATTCGTCAATGGGGTAAGGTTGCCCTTTGTGAATAACGTTCTGGCTGTGTATGCTGTTTTACTATTTGTGGTCAGGATTTTCTCCGATATTTTGTCAGAGTAGTTCCTCATGGACAGACGCAATTAAGGCGCGGGTCGTCGACGTCGTCCTGCCGCTTTCATGAAAACTCGCTTCAGGGAATGGAGCTGTGCGGCCGTTTTCCTGCAATCATGCTCTAGCCTTGCGTTCTTTACCGCATGTACGTTCTGGTCTTCCCAGGTTCGTCAGAAGCTGCATGTTCGAATATGATGCTAAGCGACGCTCCCCGGTACCAGACTGAATGCGCTCAAAGGAGCTCGAACCACGTGACCTTAGCAGGCAATTTTCCCTGGTGGCTAAGACGTTGCTTCGGGAGCATTTCTCTTGCGGCGAGCCAGGAGATTCCGCGGTGTGCTCAACAGAAGAGGAATGTCTCTAAATCTGAAGGACTACGTGACACACGCTGTGATCGCCGTGACTGGGAAAGACAGCGAGCGTGGGTCATAATGGCTATAAGATCATAAGGTCACCAGAGGTCATCACGCAAATCATAAGGTCACAACAGGCGACCAAGCACTGAGGTGCTTGGCAAATGCCGCAGAAACGGGGCAGCCGAATGGGGGGGGGGGGTGTCGGCCTTTGACACGACTTGAAGCGTGTACCCCCCCCCCCCCTCCCCCTTCTGCAGGAGATACATAGGAGTATACAAAAGGTGGCATACACTTCAGGTTGTACGTTTTCGGGCAAAAGCCGATGTTGGCCGATTTTGACACCCCGAAAATGGTTCAGGAAAATCGGGTCAAAGCAGATTTCTCCCCGTATGGGCCATTTCAATGTGCGCGATCGTGTGCTGACGGTCCGCCGTTCTCAACCAGCAGTTGCTAGAATCAAGACCCACAAACACAGCCCTCGAACTCATTGGGTATTGGCATGACTCTTCCGCTCGCTACCCCGAGCAGGCAGATACTGCATTGAAATTGTTGCACCTAGCTGATGGAAGCTGATGGAAGAACTACCTCCCAGCTGAGACATGTTCAAGGATCGGACAGGCCTCGAATGGAGACCGACATGTTGCGCATGAAGACGATTGCGTACGAAAACGAGGAAGTGTAAATATTCGATGACCAGCTTTTTGTGTATGAAATGTTTTACTTCTTCGAAGTTATTAATGTTCTTTACTGTCATCATTACTGATCCTATTCCAAACAAACGCAAACTTGGAAGAGCATTTGCTAGAAAACCCTGATATCGCCCGGATAAGCAGGTTGAAACAAACACCAATTTTAACGCTTTAGAGTTAAGAAGCTTGTGACACCTACTGATAAAATAAACTAAGCATAAACTACAACTGTATTACTCAGTACATTTGCAGGTTTATTCCGAAATAAACCAGAATTTCGGACAGGTTCAACAACAAGACCCAATTGCTCCCCAATTCTCAGTTTGAAAAATAGCACCCGCTTTTCACCCCCCCCCCCCCCCCCCCCCCCATTTTCAAAAAAAACATAAAACCCGAAAACGGGCGACCCTACATAGACTCCGGGAAACCGGAAACGTACAACGCGAACAACGCAAAATAAATTGGCGGCAAGCGCGTTAAAGGAAGCCTATTCTTGACTGTGAAGTCAGGTTTCTGCCTCCGGGAACTATGGCTGAGTGTTTTTAGAGGGCGTCTGCTGATTTCACTGCAGTCCTCCGAGAACGTCTGGTTTGGACTCGCGTGCAGCGACCACGAGTTTTTCTTTATCAAGCGAAAGTTGTATTGGCTGACTTAGGCCGCAGGTGGTGGCGTGCGCCGAAACGCCTTGCGCCAAAGCCAGCTTTATCCAGGTGCTTATCGGGGTCAGTTCTCGCTTGCCGTCCGCAGCTGGCGCGGGGCGCGTGTGCACATGTGCCACGCTATATCACGTTACAGTAGGAACCAATAAGTACCGTCGCTGGCATCACGCCACATCGCAGGTGCGTTCGCTCGCTCTAGTCGGACAGTTCACCTTCTAGCGTGGCATCGGTAGGGCGCGCGTGGTTCTCTCCGCACAAGACCGGGTCGCCATTAAAAACGTAAACGTTGCCAATAATCGCAGATGAATTATCTACCAGAACGTATCCCAAATATTTGCGTTCGGGTAAGCGCGGCGATATGAAAGTATTCATTTTGGCCGATCGATGATTTTGAGTTTTTATTTCGGTCATTGTGTTTTGATTTTGGCAGAAGTACTTTCGCTTTCGTTTTGCGGTCATTGCGTTTTGATATTTGTCGTCTTCACTTTCAATGATTTCAAGCTTCGCTTGCACCCCTGTTTCTAGGGGGAAGGGGATTGTTATTTCTTTTGAAAGGAAAACCGAGAGCACTGCGTGTTGCACAGGATAACGTACTACGCACCACGGAACCACTTCTTTATGAAAACCGACTATAAAAGCGAAGTCGTCTTGCGTACGCTATGTCAGTTCATGCAGACAGCACTTGTGAGTGGAAGCAAGGAAGCAACCAACCATCAGTACTAACCAGGTAGTAAATAAAGATGCATGAACAAAAAACTTTAATTCCTTCGTGTCGTCCCCTCAATCAAGTGTTGCCGTGTTTATTCTGGCATGCTAAAAATTATGGCACCTCCTTCCCCAATTTTCGGTGCCTGGGGGGGGGGGGGGGGGGGAGGGCAGGGCGGGTGTGGCAGAAATGCGCCGCTGACTGTGCTGTAGTAATTAAAGATTATCCAGGATTCCTCATTCATCTGTAATATACGCTGTGTTAAGATCTCGTAACTACGACGTCTGCCGCCACACCGACGATAGGCTGTTTGTTACGTCCATGAAGAAAAGCAAAGACTACGAAAACAATCCGCAATTTATATAGAGGGGCAATTACTGTATACAAAGGTAGTCGTTTTTAACTTTGTTGTTTTAACTTTCGCTTATGTTCTTGCCAGATTCCCTGAATTCTTTCTTCGGGTAGAGCTACGCCCACGTAATTAAATTTTGGGTGTGCCACTGGTTCCCGAGGCTTGTCAGCGGCACAACGAGGACTCGAAGAAAGTTTCTTGAAGCCACGTTGGTGCCAAGGCCAGGCCGGCCATATTACAAACCTCGACTGTTGCTTTTTGTTTCAATTATTGCAGGCTTGATCGTTCTCTCTCTCTCTCTCTCTCTCTCTCTCTCTCTCTCTCTCTCTCTCTCTCTCTCTCTCTCTCTCTCTCTCTCTCTCTCTCTCTCTCTCTCTCTCTCACTCTCGCTCCTTGGAACAGAGTAAAACATCCAATCCGTGAAGCAGAATGGGGAAAATAACTGACCCGTGTGACTTAAACTGGCTCTTGGTATTAAAATTGTATTCATCGTGAATCTCATGGCCTGATGAAAATGCTAGGATGTGTTTACGGGATTCTTCATTCATCTGTGCACATTTTTGACTGGAACGCTGTAAAATTACAGTTCATTCATGCACCCCCGGCGGTGGCTCAATGGTAAAACGTTGTACTGCTGATCCCAAAGAGACGGGTTCGATCCCGGCCGCGGCGGCTGGTATTCATATTCGGGATGAAAGCGAAAACGCCCGTGTGCCGAGCTTTCACTGCGCGTTAAAGATCCCCAGGTGGTCAAAAATGAATCCGGAGCACTCCACTAGGGCCCGCCGCATAGCGCAGGTGTTGCTTCGGCGAGTTCAACCGCATAAAATGTGCGGGCGCACTAGCACTCGCACGCACACACGCGCACGCACACGCACGCACAAAAGTGCGCAAACACACGCACACACATACACACAGACAGGCACACGCCCGCACAAACCTGCACAGGAATCACGTGTTTGTTGCTTCAGTCAATGCCAAGCTCAAAACACATACTACCCAGTCATCATCATCATCATCATCATCATAATAATCATCATCATCATCATCATCTTCAGGGCCTGTTTGTGTGCGCTGCAGGACGAGAGGCCCTCCCAAAACCTCTACCCAGTACGTGTCTCCAATACACATTTGTAGGACGAAGGTCCCAACGCATTCAGTGTAGGTACGCCTTTGTTCAGCTGCAGTAAGCAAGCTGTAACGGTGCGGGGGGAGTTCTCGCCTCTCATTCCCCAGGCCCTGAGTGAGAATCCCTAACCAGATTCAAATGTGCCCTTCTTTCTTTTCTGTTCAGGAACTTATAAGTTTCTGAACAGAAATAAAGTCTGAGTTCGTTTATCGAGCTTCGCGATGTCTTAAAATTACTTTTGCCTTGCTGTTTTCTTGTAGTTGTCTGGAGGAAATAAACATTTTTTCCAAATAAAAGTTTTTTACAATCCAATCCAATGTCCAGAGGACCATTATGTGGAGGGGGCTTGTAGCAGGAAGAGCTAAAATTCGCTGACCGACGCGGAGTAGCAAGATAACGATCTTGGTTCGTAAAACAATGCTTTCCAAGAGAGTGTAGTAGTACTCCTCTGCGGTATCCGGTAAACATTTGCTCTTAAAAGGAGTGACGGAACGCTGCCTTGAAGATGGCAGTGTTACTCTCATACAGGGTTCGGGTACTCCGCCTCGAAGGGAGTAACTACCTCCCACGATGGGTATTTAGACTCTTTCTGGCGGACGACGCGCCACTCCCGGGGAGAGTTACTCGCAAAGTACCTCAGTACAGGAGTTCGTAAAGTACCTCAGCCAAAAATTACCACTCTATTCCTATCACATAACTTAGAAACTTGCTCAAGAAACTTTTCTCTTTTTCCCGGACTTGTCATTCCTCGAACGCTTAAATTGCGTCATTACAGTGATGTATCGGCTATTGGCCGGCCTTCCTTTCCTTGCAGCAGGGAACGCATTCGATAGCACCTTTAAAAAGAAAGCCACAAAAGCAAAGCAGAAACGAAAAGCGTATCGTTTGCGTCCAGCAAATCGCGCAGTGATAACGACACTCTTGGCAAAAAAGTTTACTACCTCCCAGAACGGTACGTAGGTCCTGCCACTAAGTGTGGAACCGTTACTATTCTAGACCATGCATTTAGTAACTGCTGCTTTTTTGACCATAACATTCACTGAAGTAACAAATTCTGTGAATTATTACGATTAAAATTTTTTTTGCTAATCCACATGCTGTCCTGTATATGCTCACATTAAAATGCATAATTCTAAAATTAGCGCTAGAATATTTTATTTTTACCACAAGCCCACCGACTCTCTCAGGGGACTTTCCGCTGCTGGCTATAGAAGCAAGAAGATCAGATTTATTTCTAAGGCAACTAAGCAATACACGCTCTCCTCGTGCATATGTGGTTTTATAATAAATTCTCTTCTCACCATTGGCTTTCTTGCTCAATTTATTTGTTGATTGTCCACCTGTAATATGTGCGTGATGAACGTTTCTATATCGCGCTGCGCACTCAGCAGATCCACATTGTCACGCGTAGTTTTTTACTAGGTCATGCATGACCATTTAGTAAAATCAACTAAGTACCTAGTCAATACTGGGACAAGTAACTGGTTAGTGTTCTGTTAGTAAGTGCCACGACCTCTTTTTAAAGAGTGTATAGCTTTCACAATGCATCCGGACGCGAAGGAGAGAGTGAAAGCGCCTATCAGAAGTATTGCAGAGTCCCTTTAAGGCACACCACATACAGACGCATCTTCAGTGTAACAGCTAGAGGTACATGGCCACTGTTTTATGAAGTCGAAAGTCGTGTTTCATGAACACGTTGTGCAGAGCAAAGCATTTACTAGCAATCAAGCTTTTTCCGTGCTTTTCTTTAAATGCCTGCTTTAAGACACAGGCCGCCGCAGCATGCTCAACTGGAAATTGGAGCAAAGCGGTCAGTCGTTAGCGCCGTTGGAGCAGCTGTGACAGCCAAGCAATAAAACCAAGGGTCATTAATGCAATGTAAACGATCGATCGCAACGCGATGGCAGCGGAAGAACCGATGTCGCTTAATGGTTGTTTTGTGGTACCGGCTGTTGTTTACGGCTGAATACGGGCACCTCACCCGATATTAGGTGTAATGACCTCGGGCGTCAGCTGGCTCTGCCGATGGAAACCATGTGGCACTTAAAGAAAGCATTTGCTTTGGCCCCATAAAAGAGACCAGCATACACAAAGCAAGCGTTAATGATATTCGTATTGCCTCCATTCAACGAAAAATAGCAAAAAAACTTCAGTTCTGCTCTCCCTTCACGTCGCTGCACTTTGTTCAGCGCCAAACGACCGAGTTTCCCTTTGCCAGCAGCGCGGCTGCTGAAAGCCATTAAGCACTCATTAAGCGCCTATGCTCTTGGCTTGTTCAAGAAACTTTTTCCGGGTGCAGCTCCTAAACGAAATTTGTCCCACTCGAAGGTATTTCGCACGTAATTGATCGGCGGACGCGAAATCGACACAGACGCAACTACAGGGCTCCGCCGGGTTGTTTCTGCAAAATCAGCGCTCTTGCATGCTTACGCGTACCCCACTATCATTAAGGAATTGGGGCAAGTTTCAGAATGAACTTGTGTGGAAAGCATTCCATTCTGAGTTGTAGCTCTAGCAACAACTGAGGTTCAACGTAACAGCGACTGCTGAAGGCAATTTCTGCTAGTTCGCAAAATAAATCCTCGGGCCACTCGGATAAAGGCTTAGAGTGCCTCTAAGTGAATGAACATTAGAAATGCGGCATACTTTCGCGGTTTGAATTGACGTTCGCACCTCTATATAAAAAATACAGGTGGTCATTCAATTTAGTTCAGTTTTTTATGCTCTATAAGGTTATTTTGGGGTCATGAGTGCGCCCCTATTTAACAGGTTCCAAAATTATTTTTCGCTCGTGTAGACTTTATTATGATGTTTATTGTATTCTTATGTACGCATCTCATGTTTAAGGTGTTTAGTGGCTGAAGCAATGGTTAATAGAGACTGCTTTAACTGCTCTAACCATCTGTTTACCTGTACGAGCTTGTAATTTCGCTAGGGGAAAATTCACGTAATTTCACTCCAGAAAAAAATAAATGTTGACGCCATTTATTTTACACAAAGTTTGATGCGGCTTTCGAAATGTTTTGCTAACCGCCACGGCAACATTTGCTGTTGCAGTGTTGGAGAAACTTTCGTTTCCTGCATTTACGGCTATCATGCCTGTCGCGCTGCTTACCCCTTTTCCGAAGACTTGGAATGACCCAGGCAAGAACAGTGACACTACATTGTCATAGTAATATTCTAGGAGCAAGTGAACAAGATTAATGATGCTGCCTTTTCGTTTGAATAAAGAAAAGTAGTTTTCTCTGTGTTGCTACGAATAAAAAACTGCCACCACGTGGTTTCATGTAATTTGAGATAGTTTTAGTGTGAGAATTTTCGCGATTTAAAGGCCGATTTTGTTAAAGCAAAGTTGACGTTGAGTGGAAAATCTCTATTATGTGTACATGCATAAAAATTCGTGTTGCGTTGCGGGCATCATGTAAAAAATATGAGCTACTTTAGAGGTAACAAATCACCAGATGCATTGCTCACTTCGGAGCGACTGAGGCAGCGGCGCACAGCCCCAACGTTACCCTTTCACCTCACCGTTGCATGTTTGCGCCGTTTCTATATTATAATAATTACGCTAAATAAAAACTTGCATGGCTGCCACAGTTGCAGCCAACAGTGCCTATTGCTTTGCATGATCTCGTTCGAAAGAAAATGTGGATGATTTTGCGAACTTCAATGATCAAATGGAAACGCAGATGCGAGGGTTCAAAGCGCAGATGGAACGCAACTTCAGGTATGAACTTCGAAAATTATCTCGCTCCGGAGGTAATATGAGTTACCACGGTGGTTAACAGATAATATTACTGCGCACACTCTTCATTCTGTGCGAAATTTCATAACACGGCTCTGTGCAAGCATTGTACCGCGGGTAGAGTCATTAACAAAAGTGGGCAAAACTACAGCCACGACCGCAACTCTAGCTGCCGCTTGTACAGTATCTCCGACACGCAACCGCGCTGTCGTTACAACTTTCTCCTAAATTGCTGCTGTTTCCCGAGGTCACGGCGATTGCAGAGTCGCGTGTTGGGCTCAGCCTCGCACATGCAACGCTAGGTGGGATGCGGAGGATATCATGGCGATCTGCTGGATGTCGTGAGAGCTAGCGACTGTGCAGGGCAAAAAAGACCTACTTAGTACAGAAGCCGCAAAACAAACGTCAAGCCGCGGAAATGGACTACATCTACTAAGATTATACCCCGTGACGTGAATGTTTGCTACCACAAAACAAAGAACACCAGGTTGCTCGCTGTTTAGACTAAGATGGTGCGGTGCACTGAAATGAAATCGAATTGCATTTCTTGAACTCTAATTCATGCATTGCTGCCTTGCGCAGTGAAACTCACATGTCGTCTCCAATTTATCTGATGGAGCCTTTCTATATCTTCACGTTTAGAATAACAGAAGACACCTTTTCCTGCCACGTCACCAACAAACCGAGTGACGTCACTTGTGCTCACAGAAGTGTTTCATTAGTAGGAGTAATTAAGCCGTAGTTTTCAGCTCTCACGCAGAGGATTTGGAGTTCTTGCTCGATTATGTTGGTCTATAGGTTTAAATAGCCTCGCAATAAGTGAAATTCTACGTTGGGGAACAGCCAGTGTGTTCTCACAGCCAACGTCAAAAAAAAAAAAAAAAAAAAAAACGCCGAGGAAGAGGGCGCAAGGAAAACGGAATAATGGAACACTTCTTTTCCGAATGCAAATCTGCCTTAATAGCCGCTGAAAAAAAATGGGAACATGACCTACGCGCCCTACATTCTAAAAAAAAAAAAAAAAAAACACGGCAGGTAGGCTCCAGCCCGCAGCTCGAGAACGACAAACCGTCGTGAGGGAATGTGATAATTAGGCGAATCACGATGCGCAGCATGTGATTAGACCTGACAACAGAACCTGCGCAGGGACCGCAGCGTAACGCCGCGTCCATTTGTCTTCGGTCCTATCGCAGGCGGGATGTTTTTAACCTAATCACTTGCTTGACCTGGACTGAGGACTCCATCTACTGAAGACTTCATTCATAATTTGCCAACAATAAAGATGTTTACTTTTGCACCACCTCGTGATTCCCCAAATGTCCACATTTGGTCAAGCTGATTTGTCGTTCTGAAGCAATGTTGCGAAGCGCACTTGCGGGGATATTCACAGTATGCTAAGGCGAAAGAACAGCGATAAACACGTACCATGCACAGAATACATAAACATGAGCGTGACTAACAACTGAGCGCTTTTTATTGCCGCAGGTAATATAAAAGAGAAAATAGAAAGACGTCAGAACACGTCAGTGAAGATGGCACATTAAAACACGAACAAATGCCCAATGTGCAAGCGCATCCGCTTTTTAATCTTCGCAACAACGACGTGTTTAGGTCGCAAAGTTCTTTTTTATAGAAGGCTACCGAACGGGTGCTCCCACGATCTTCACTACGCTTCCCTATGTTCTGAAGCCTTTTTAGGACCTTCGCGTGTTCTATACACCGGGGGCATTCGCCGGCTCTGCAGTGCGTTACCAAATTGCTTCCTGTACCGACTGGGAAGGAGTAGGCATGTTCTTTTAAGCGCTCATTTATGATGCGGATCGCCCGGCTTGGCCCACATACACGCGGCCACAGACGAGGGGCACCTCGTACGCACGACGCTGTCGTGGCAGGCACGAAGCGCTTGGCGTGCTTTATAGTGCACCGCACCTTTGAGCGCTCTGGCGTATTGACTCTACTACACAAACTTAAAAGTTTGTTTGGGACCGAGAACACGGTCCTCGCACCTGCTTCTTTCACACACCTTTTTGATGCTGCGGGAAACATTGTGTATGTAGGGAATGACAATCAGGGACTTCTTTCGCATGTCTTCTTGCCTCTCGTGAGTCGAGCGTACTTTTTTCAGAGCTGTTAAACCGAAGCATGTGGATATCCTCCCGACAGCAACCGCTCCACTTGCGCGCCCAAACAGCTGCGTTCCATGCCATGAGGACAAGACCTGCGCGCCGCACAGTGCCCACGCCGCTTTGTTCAACGCGGTGGTTCGGTATTGTCACTGTGGCATGGAACGCAGCTTGCCGTGTCGGCTTCATGCAATTCAACCCTCTACCTCGTAAGGTTGCCGTGGTTGAAAGACCCCTGGTTTAAGCGATTCTCTGTAGCACCCTCTACGAAACTAACCAGTTAGGGGTTGCACTGTTCCAGAAAGAAAAAAAACTCCATCTGGGCGTTTGTAGGCGATAGATTAACATGGCGCGTTCCGGAGAAAACAAGCGTTGGCGGTGCCGTGATTTGGGGCTGTACCGAAAAACATGCTTGGTTGAGAACTCTCGCATACCCTGCGAGATGGATTGGCCGTTTATGGCGAAAATAGTAAAAGCAGGATCAAAAGTATCACCAATCTACCAGGAAATCTGCTTTAAAGCGAAATTAGTGTTGCAAAACGAATTACGGCCCGGGGTGATCCGTTCTAGCTAACCGGAGGCGTGGTAGGGAAGAGGCAGACGGCGCAGAAGATAACAGTTATACGCGAGAGGATCGTTCCTTGGCAGTGTGTATGATGATCCGAGCAGCGTGAACGTCAGCGAGACCGGGGCACGATAGTGGCATCGCATATGTCGTGCGGCCCGACGTTAGGCCTAACTTTCCACGCTTTGAGGGGTTGCATTGACCCGATTTTGGCAGACCAACCTACGATTAGTTTTACGTTACTTAGATTGTCTTTACTCTCGATGTTAAGGTTATCTAACTTTAGCTGTGAAGGAAGGCCTCGCCACGTACCCACTCAGCTGGATTGGCCACTGACAATGACGATGAAAAGCATCGAGCGCGAAGCACTGCGCAACATTTTGGTATGTACGGCGCTAATGAACTCTGTATGTCGCCATAGCCCTCTGTCTTCCCCGACGCAATGTACTCGCACAGGGCAAAACTTTTGAGATGTGCGTTCACATTACAACGCAACAACGTCATGAGCACCCACAATAATGGATCAAAGATGGCGGAAGCATTGTCCCATCCTGTCGATTGAGAAGGTCAGCACATGTATCACGCCCTAGCCGTAGCATTGCACATGAGGAAGGAAATATTCCCGTTCGCCCGCGTTTTAGCCATTGTGTGGGTGTGTGCTATTTGGGCCAAAAACGACGCCTGCGTGACTTGGATGGGTACCGAATGCAAATTTAGTACCCCTCACGTGCTGAGCAAGTAATCCGACGGAAAGTTGAGTATTCTTTATCGAACATTATTCTGTTTTGCAGGTCGGGAACATTCTTACGCGCCTGCACGAAAGGACAACAAAAGCTTCTTTTTTTGGGGGGTGGGGGGTAGGGGTTTGAACTGGGCGTTTCGCTCAATAGTTCTTTCCTTTAGATACAGTATGATTATGCGTGTTTTCGCAACAGTAGCCAATGTCTTCGTTACTGTTTTGATGGATGGATTGTAAGGTTTTAACGCACCGACGCAACGCAGACGATGAGGCGCGCTGTAGTGAAGGGCGCCGGAATAATTTCTTTAACGTGCCCCGAAATTGCGTGCACATGGGCGTTTTCGCCTCCATCAGAAAAGCGGCCGCCGCGGCCGGGAATCGAACCCGCGACCTCGTGCTTAACAGCACAACGCCTCAGCCACTGAGCCACCGCTGAAGTTTTCTATATATTCTTTGCAACCCTTCGTAGAGTTTGTTCGATTTAGTGTTCAAAGTGAAGCAATTTGTATCTCACGCACGCAGCAGTGCAAACCGGCATGATTATTATCATTCGGGGTTGCTGAATACATTCCCACTTTCGTAAGGCAAGCGAAAGCTCGGCCATCTTTTCTTTTGTGGGTAGGCGTTTACGCTTCGAATACCGAACTGCAAAGCTGGTATGGGACCCATTTACGGCTATGCAAAGGTGGTTCGCTCATGTTTTCTACGCGCGAATGTAAGCACGCCGGGTGGCACTATTTGTTTCTCGGATTAACTAAACCGAGAAACCAACTAACCAACTTGAAGGGAAAGTTGTAAGCGGAGTTGTGCAGAACGGCGTTCCAAGGATCGGCATTCCTGGAACTACAGTGGAACCACACTGGTACTTCCCCCGGACTTACGATGACCCGCTTCTTGCGACGGATCACAGCGGTCCCGGCAAGTTCCCCGTAGAAACAATGCATTAAAAACCTTGATGATATGACACTCGGGTGCACGCAGTCCGCTTGATACGATGGGCCCTGGCGCGGATAAACCGGCGTTTTTTCCGTATTTTACATCGCTTCGACGCCTCATCCCGACCTTTATTCTGAACCCCTGTTTGACGCTGCTTGATGTGCAAAGGTCCGCATGTGGGCCAGACCACTTGCTGAACAGACGCAAGCAAGCAGGCGGCTACTCGAGAGGATCAGCTGACCTTCGATGGCCCCACTTGGCTGGAGTGCGCAAACGCGCCAAGCGCGAGAAGTCGGAAGTTCAGGTGGCAGGTGGGCCGTGGATTTGGAGTTCCCGTTGAACCGCCGACGAATGCGAAAACACATACGACGCAACCCCAGGGCGACGACCAAACACCCGCTTTCCCCGCCAGCTCCCTCCCAGTTTCTTCTTTCACGACGTTCTTTCTCCCTATATCTGTGCTCGCTGCTTATCAGTCTTCCAAAGCCGCATGGTCACCCCATTCTTTTCGTTACTAGGGTGCCTCGATTCACGCGCGTCCGCTGAAAGGGAGGAGACCACGGATGCAGACACGTGCATATATGTTGGTATCGCCATTTTGGGTCACTCGCTGGTCACCGCAGCAAGTCACCGGAGAAAGACCGCGCTTTGAATGAATGAAACTTTATTAACGGTACGGGGGGCTTGGTAGCCTAGTTGGGAAAGAGGCAAGAAGGGAAAGGGAGTGGCATGGCCGTCAGAGTCGTCCGGTAAGGTCTGCCGCTCGCGCGAACTCCCACAAGAAAAGGATCGTGCCCGCTGCGTCCAAGTGAGGGGGCAGGGTTGTCCATTCCTCCAATGAGGTAATTCCGGCGCCCTTGTGCCTGTTCTTCAGAGGTGAAAGGCCGAGGCAGTCCCACAGTGGGTGCCTTAATGTTGGAGAGGCACCGGTATTGCACGTTCAGAACGTCGCAGTGGCTGCCTCGTCGCCCTCCACGTTCTGATAGGTGATGTCCGCCACGAGTTTTTGTGTATGCAGCGTGTGCTAGCCACTATGCCAGGACATCTTCCGTAAGGGCAGCACCTGTCCTAGTCTTGTAGATTAGCACTTCAGCACCGCGCGGAAGCCCTTTTGGAAGTGGGTGGATTTCGTGCTATAATTTTCGTAGCAACACGGTTTACTCACGATTTTTTAATCATGTTATCTATTTCACCTTGCTCGGTCTTGTGGGAAACGAAAGAAGCTACGCGTTGAGCCCTTTGACCCAACAGCAACGGCATGCGACTGTTCAAAGGCTGTCTCCACCCTGTACGGAAATACCCTTTTTTTCATCTCAGCCTTGTGCTATCGTTCGCTTCCCTTAGCTTTGGCAGTTTCCCACTCACATTTTTCCCCTATCAATTTTTTCGACCACGTCGGCCTTATCTCGCTCGCGCAACGCGCGGGTGTGGTGCGCTATAAATAGTTCCGGACGGCACAGGTGTCGCGTAACACGCGTCGCTTGGCTGGTGGGCTATCTGGAACGTCGTGGAGGGCGGAAACGGCACAACATAGGCGTTTGTTTTATAAACTTGGGAGGTGAGTTAAAGGTTTGCTAATCATGCGAGAACACGCTAAATATAGTCATTTAAATAAGGTGTTAGCCCTTCTGTAGCGTGAGACCGTCGACTCGGCCGGCATTTACCCGCACCCCGGTCGTAAGACACCCCGGTCATACGACGCTTTCTCGCGGTCTCTTGAAAGTCGTATTATCGTTCCACTGTAGCATTTTGGGAGTAAAGAAGGAACGCCACCGTTTCGTTAAGGGTAGGTGGAACTGTAACGCGAACTCGTTATGTTTTCGACGAAACGGCAGAGAGAACGGCGTTCCTTATGTAAACGTGACTTCTCTAGGAATTGGCTGTTTTGGAGGCCAAGGCTTTAGGGTACTGAGGCTAGTACAAAAAGCCACAGGCCGCTACTGTGTTTGTCTTCCTATTATCTGCGCAATTTGCCACTCTAAGCTGTATAATGAAGCCACTCGCCTGTGCGCTGGACATACTTCAGCGACAGGACCACGTGTTCGTTGGTTACCTGCTTGCGACAATGACCGTCCTGGAGAAGCGAAATCAGTACGAGGAAATGAAGGGACTGACATATCGTGGCCCTCTGACTAGTGCAGTTCTCGGTGGGATCGAAACGAGGTAAGCGATGTCAGCATCTGGGTTTAATACAGTGTGTGTAACCAAAAGAAATACCGGTTCGGTTACGGTTCTGGTTCACGGGAAATCATTTTGTTCCATTTCAGTTCCGGTTTGACAAAATCACGTACCTAACCGGTTCGCGAACTGGTTCGATGAGTTGAATCATCAGTGAACTTATAAAAATCGCTTAGCGGTGTAAAACGACAGTCAAATCAAAATACAAACAAAAACTCAAAATGCTGCCGTTCCCCAAGGGCAGTGGCGCAGTTGCAAAGTAAACTTCAAACAATTACAAGATATTAGAAAAACAGGTGAAGTGGCGACAATTTACCACCTACTCTCTCGCCGAGACTATATGTTGTCTTACCGACTATTCATAAAGGCACCGCCAAAAGATATGACTGTGGGATATATTTTCTGCCCTTCCATTTTTTGTTGAAATCGTAATCGTCGCTATGAAATCGCCCATCACTTTAACCTTGAAGGATTAAATTGAGGCCTGCGTACTGGCGCGTTCAAATACCAGCACCTAAACCAATGGCGCACATTTTTTATATTTGTGACAAAGCAGACAAATCTTACAACAGGCACATAAATACTACCCATGAACTGGATTATTCGGTCACCCTGAATAATTTGTTAGCTGTCACTTTATCGAATGTGTTAGCCACACTTTTTTTAAAAAGTAAGCTTTAGTTAGCGCTCAGGCACTGCAATATTTCTCTGACCACTTCAATTCCTTTTCCGATAGCTATACCGGATGTGTGCATTACAATCAGTATGTCATCGTACCGCCTGACCCCCGGCCATCATTCCGTGTGCTACATCGAGGAATCTTATAACAGATTATGCCGTTACAAAATGAAAGGGCAATTTGACGCGCGGAGCATGAGATGGGACTTTTAAAGA
Source organism: Haemaphysalis longicornis (assembly GCF_048455015.1). NCBI lineage: Eukaryota > Metazoa > Arthropoda > Arachnida > Ixodida > Ixodidae > Haemaphysalis > Haemaphysalis longicornis. Next base: position 37,722,680 of record NW_027526245.1, read on the forward strand.
CGATAGCCTTTCTTGGGCTACTTAAACCCATAAATTTTGGCCTGCCTGTCTGTCTGTTTGCCTGTCTGCCTGTGACTCGATTCAGCCACCGGAACAAAGTAAAACAATGCCTTCGCAATATTCTTATATAGTCACAGCTAAATGTGCCCGTCTAAGTCCGGTGTAATGTTCATACTTGTCAAAATTGTTGAAGAACAACAAGGCATTAGGCAAATATATTACACCAAATTAATACAGAAGTGATATTTGCAGTGTTCCTTTATAAAAATTATACATACTAGATTTTTGCGACATTAAATACTTCATCAACTGCAGAAAAAAAAATCACTCCACCGTCGCCTGCTGTCGCCGCGCCACTATAGCTTCTGGCTCCATTTTAACAAATAAACCGGCAACAGTTACGAAAGGTTCCACTAGATACGTTCCACGTTCTGCTTGGAACGCACGCGGAGTAGGGCAGCGTGGTTATATCAACGTTGAAGTGCGGCGCCTCGATTCCCGCGTGTATCCTCCCTACAGCAGCTTTGGCATCGAGACACCCGGCCTGAAGCAGTTGAACGCGGTAAATTTAAAATGATTTAAGCAAACCTTTGGCGTGTTTACCTTGGGAGGAGCGTTACGCAAGAGGAACAACACGAGAGATGAGCGGGAAAGCGAAGAGAGGCATTTACGTGGAAAAAGTTGATAAAGGCTATCGCCTTTTGCCGACATTTGCACCGAGAGGATCAGTTAACCAGCCATTTTTTGGGGTAGACGCTCTTTATTTCGTCCGCAGCAGTATTCCCCTCGAGAAAGAGTAGAAGTGGAAGTAATAAAGCGAGTTGGGCAGTAAGTGCAAGTGCACCTTCGAAAAAAAAAGCCGATCTGAAACAGGCAAAACTGCAGAACAAGCAGAAAAGATGATCGCTGGGCGAATGGGGAAGTGTGATGTTCCGGCCTGCCTTTCTGCACGTGTCACCTGCTGCATTACTGTTTCTGTTTCAAAGACAAAGTCGAGGGCTGCAGTTTCTTTCCAGGGCATTAAGTGCGCACCTTAACAGTTTTCCCTGACATATCTGTTTTTATTTGTATCTGTAAAAAACGGAAGTTATCCACTGCACTGCCCTCAAAAACTGACCAAGGAATCCACTTCCTTCGCATTGATGAAAGGTTTGGTTGTGAAGGCTAGGGCAAAGAAAAGTGTAGAGCAATATCCACGTTTCGGTGCTTTTTTTAACTTATTCGGTTTTACTTTTTGTGTAATATTTTAAAACAACGTGGTTTGCCCTTCCTTTCTTGTTGTTTTCCGTGTAAACACATTTAAAAAAAACTGGCGCATTTAATGCCCCGTGCTATACCTCTGTTCCGACGCGCAGCTTATGTTGCAGGCCGGCAGACTTATTTTAACCAGCTGGTGATATTAAACGTGGATCAAAATCTCGATACATGGGCGTTCTTGATTTCCATCTACTTCAGAAAAAGGGTTGTGGGGAGGGAGATCGACGCCAGTTGTGGTCAGCTGCAAACGGCTTAGCCACTGAGCAGCTCCTGGGGTCACACTTGTCAAGTATTAACAACTTGCAGGTGTGGGACCTTTTAAACAAATTATGAAATGCAAAACGTTTGAACACATCGTGTGTGGGCTTTCGCTGTTGCCCAGTGGAGCACTCCTGCAGCCTGATTGCTCCAATAAAGTCGCAGCAACGCCATTTTATATCCTTTGCAAGCTGCCTAGAATGACATTTTGTTTCGTCAGCTTGCACTACGCTCGCGCTTCCAGCAGCAACAGACCATTGCTACATTGGTTCTCATTTATTTTCCCTCTTGTTACATAGAGCGTGATAGGGTTCAATTGTCTGAAGCGGAAAGTGCGCGAGCAGGCACGAAGTTGAATGTACGTGAAAGAAAAAAAGGTGTGAATTGCATTGACTGCGCAATATCAACAGCGGAGGGTCGAACCGTTTCAGCATGAACCGGCAACCGTTATTTCTTTTTTCGGTTCAGTTCCGGTTCGGATTCAGCATGCTCAAAAAATAGCGGTTCGGGTTCAGGTTCAGTTCCGTCTTTCGGTTCGGTTTGGTTCCGGTTCAGCACGCTGGTTTAATATGATACCTTGGTAATAATCTTGACAATAAAGCGCAACAAAAACAGACTTAATCTGAGGCACACAGTATCAGCGCTCGTCCTGTGTGCCTCAGCTGAAGTTTTTGTTTTTGTTGCGCTGTGTTGTTAATCACCAACGCGCCCTATACTACATTCTGCTTTCGATTAATTGTTCAGGATTTCATGTTTTACACATCAAAGGAAAGAGCGAGCTCGTTGTCGCCAGTTGCTTAATCCCAAGGTCCGAGAGAGCTTATCATGGGTCCGAGACCATTCCATGCGAGATCCGGCGACTATCAACATGAAGACAGAGCTGGCTGCGGTGACCAAACCACCCAGCACCCGAAGAATTCTTCTTGTTCGGGCACCGAACCTTTCCAGACGAGGCACAGGATGAACTGTCGCGGTACCTGCTGGTACCAGTTGAGTACCCGCTGTCGCAGATGAAGATCTTCGATGGACACAGCCAATGTTTTCTCAAGTAGAACACGGCAACACCCTCAAGCGCTTCGGTGGAACGGCTCTTCAACAATTCCAAATTTCCAGCAAAGTGTTGACAAAAAACGGATTCGTCCGTCCCACTCGAATATCGCGATGAAGCTCTTGCCGAGTTCAAACAACGGATGTTACTAAGGTGCAAATATGTATTTTGGACATATTTTTCCACTCACACTGTAATATTCAATCAGCTTTCGTTAAACGCCTATGTATTGTTTCTTTCGGTGCGGTTTCTTGTGCAAGAAACTGAATTGTGCTTGTGCATGTCAGTAAGTTTTTATTTGAACATCTGAAGTGCAGTATCCTGACTGCGCATTTGAATGCCGAAGTGGAAAGTGCTATATGTGTTTCACTTGTTATAGACGAGCACCTTGGAGGGGCGTTCGCTACGAACTGCCTTTCTCGTTCCATGCAAGTGGTTTCACGATTACGGCGAACGCTGGAGTTTTCTTTTTTTGTGCCAGTTTTGGCAAGTTTACTTGAATGAGTATGCTTGGTGTGACAAACGTGCTCCAGGTATGCTGGGAGGTTGCCGAAAGGCATGCAGACACGAGCGGTCGTCGTTTCCTTCGTTTTTTTTAGATGCGAAGCATCTCATGCTCGGGATGTGTCCCTCCCTCCCTCGTTGTCGTTTTCGTTGTCCGCCGTCCGCACTCTACTGCGAATGCACGTCCCTTCAGTCCCGTCAACGTTTGGGCTGACGTCAGCGCTGTCCACTATAAAAAGAAACAGTCAGGCGGCGCCCGGTTTCGATCCCACGACTCTGTGGCCGCAACGGGAGGTACGTGGCGCTCTACCCACTGCGCTACAAATCGAGACGGGAGCATGTGCTACGAACGCGCGTTGTGTCCTTCACTCATTCAAACTTCGTCAAGAAGCTACTGATACAACGAAGGCACCCGAAGCTGAACGTCAACTGAAACGCCGTACTGAAAAGTAATGGGAACTTCAGTCGACCGCATGGCTGCTTCACATACTACTCAGGGTTCCCCTACGGGAAGATGGTGTAACTTTTTTTATCCCCCAGTTCCCTCATGAGGGGTCAGGTGACCGCGATATACCTCGTGAGTGGCCTTACAACCAGTGTGGTACACGCTCCCCTAAACAGGAACGAAATCTCGTTCCTAGTTACACATTTCAAATAAGTTTCCGTTACAAGTTCGCTTAATATGGGAAAGGAACGCGTTCCAGTTGCACTTCGAACATTGGAAAGCGTCGTTAGATTAACGTTGCATTTGATTTCCCAATAAAATATCGCGTCGGATAATCCTAAGGCGAACTAAAGTGAGCAAATTAAAACTCGAATTGAACCACGTATATTATACGAATATGAACACCGCCGGTAGCAATCTGGCGACAAAAAAGATCCAGAGAAAAGCTCCTAGACGAATTTTAACAGCGAAGTAGTTTATCAAAACGTCTTTTTTGAATCCCGAGTGCCCGCATGTGAGCGCGTGCCTCGAGGTGATTACCCGCCAGTTAAAAAACCAACAAAATGGCGAGCGCTCGTGTGTGCGAACCTCGCGGCGATCCCCCAGAGTCCTCAGCGCACGCCTTTCAAGCCAGACGGAAAACTCGGCAGGCAAGGTGGTCCTATCGTGCCGAAAATCGTAGCCCCCCCTCTCCCACTCCTTTTTCGGCATTTGTAGAAGTGCACTGCAAACAGTAGTTAATCGCTACCGTAAGGTCGGCGGTCACGTGGGGGAGCAAGCAGCCCATGCGCACAGCATGCACGAAGCTGCCTTCCTTGGAGTATCTAGGATGCTCCGTCGGTCGTCTCCGTACAGATAACGCTCTGTGGAAAGTCTCCACCCGTGGGAGGTCGCCCATCGCCTTCTCTCCCACGCCTCCCTCGCCACCACGTAGACGGCGAGCACTCGTCCTCCGCGTAATCTATACAGTGTAAGGAAATGCGACCGATTCTTACGACGCCATGTTTACGAGCGGGGAGCTCCCCGCACCTTCTTCCTCCTCTTCCGGACCACCGCCGTCCTCTTCGCGCTCTGGTGCTGGATTGGCCGGTCACCGCGCTTGTACTCATTGCTTGGCATTTTTGTCACGCGTCTAGAGCAGCCAGTCGCCTCGTGTGCCGTGGCGTCTAATCGACCTGTAGGTCACTGAGTCACAGCTGTCTGAGTGAACTTTCTCACACTGCCCGCAACCCATTTCATGTGTGAGATGAGCTTGAGAGGCGCCTCCCAGGGAGAGCGACACCAAGGCTTTATATCACCATGCAGCGGTACGAATAACGTTGCTGTGTGTGCCTGGGTGCTAGGCGTATACGGAAGAGCAGTGGGTTCTTGTGAGATATCGCTAGGAAGATTTCTGCACTCGCCTGGACAGTTTGCGTCGGAAGTTGAAGGGTGCGCGGCGCACTTTAAAAGCGCACGGGAACCTCTGAGAAAAGAGAGTCCCTGACGATGTCGATCAAGTTATTGATGTGTACTTAGATACATGCGGGAGTAGCGGGATAAGATATAAGCTAGCAGTAGGACGTTTTCAGTTATTTTATTTGAAGCACTTATTCCGTCTCCCTGTCTGTAGCGCTAATGTGTAACATTGTGGCAGACTGAGAAAATTCCATAGTAAAAATATTCGCATTTTGTACGAAGGAATCAGTTCACTATAAATGAAAATTCGCGCCAATGAGATTCTAATTTGTAGGCAGTGGGAATGTTGCCCACTACACTACGGGCTCGTTCCCGTAAGCGATGCAAGACAGGTCCGGTTCGAGCTCTTGGCCATTTGGACGTGCCACCTCACGGGAATCGAAACATACCGTCCGCTGAAGGTGTCAGCATTCAGAATAAAACACCTCACCCGGTTTAGGATACGCAACGGAAGGAGGAAAAGATGAGTGGCAACTTCCAGAGCAGCGTACTCACCTGCAAACAGAAGAAAAGGGGGAGGAGAAAGGTGTCAATATAAATGCAGAATGGCAACACAGGTATGCAACAGCAAATTCACTGGTAAAGGTACGCTGTATTTCATACAAAACTCTAATATTTGGATCGCTGGGTATGGCTCAGTTAATACATCCCACACAACACACATAGTTACTTGCCTCTTAATCCTTGGTTTCTGCTGATTTAAGGATGTACCCGTAAGCAAAGCAACCGGGAAGCGACATTGCGCTGTAAAACGGTGATATTAGGGAGATAACTATTTGTAGTAAAACTCCCCGGGTTATGTAACACTTGATCTTTCATGAAGAGGTTATTAGTAATAGTTTGTAATAGTAAGTAATAGTTTGATTGAGAAAAGCAAACAAAAAGCCTGCACAGAAGATGGTACCACCGGGTAAGGAAACGTGTTTGAAGTCTTGGGCAGCAAAGAGGGACAAGCGATGCGCTATGGGTAACTATAGCCACTTTTTCAACGCGAAGAATTTTCATGCGGACTCAACTACAAAACCCTTCCGTCCATCTATCTGTAACGGTTAACATGCCACACTTTAGCAGAACAAAAATATGAACTGAAATAACACTTAGATACTTGAATGTTGACCAAGTACGACGCATACAAACGTGAGATAAAGGGCCTGAAAGGGAAAAAAAAGCCGGGCCACTCAACGTTAAAGCTATCAAGTGCAGAGCAGTGATTCCCCATAGGGGCTGTGGCGTCCTCTCTTGACTGGTTTTAGTATCAACCTGGCGCTGATACCGTAAGTAGTCAAGAGAGGGCGCCGCAGACCCTAAAACGCATATGAAGAGACACTGGATTTATATTTCATTATTTTGGCGTAATCAATGCGTTAATTAATGATTTCTCTTTATTTTGTATTATCGAGCTGAAAATGACCAGTAGAACACTATCTGTAGTTTGTGGTATTTTTGCGTGCGGTACTGCCGCCTTGCCACATTCTTGTGGTGTCGTGATTCTGATGTGCTGTCGTGTATCGTATTCGTCCTGATTTTGATGTTCCGTCATGCTGAATTCCTCTGTTGTCGGGATCCTGATGTTCCATCAGTAGTAGCACATGGTTTGAATGTTATTGCCCACAGCGAGGGGTAGCGCAAATGGAAGTTCTGTTGTCACTACAGGAATGTTTGCCGTTGAGAAAATGTGTGTCGTAACAAAAGATGGTTTTGCAGTAGCAAGAGGACTTCTGCTGTCACAACAAAGTTTTTTGTCGTACGGCAGAAATTTTGCTTAGGTTTCTGCGGTATTCCTGTTGTGATTTTAGACTGGGTATTGTGTACTTACTTACGGCATAGCAACGGCAGCCTCCGTGACCCCGGCACAGCGCTAAGATCACCCCCAACACTTTGCAGATGAGAAACGTGTGTCTCTGTGGCTCAATGGGATTTACATCGGCTTTGTAACGCGAGGGCCCAGGATTGGCCCTCACCGAGGGAAGCAGCGATCTTTTCAAAGCCTCGATTTGGATGCGTGAGGCAGCTTCTCATACATAACTACATCTCTCCTGCCCTCTTTTCCAAATTTAATTCAAGTACCGTAAGGCAGCGGCATAAACACAGAAGCCGGAGCATCAATTGAAAAATTGTGTTAATGCGGGCTTGTTTGTACATAAAAAATTTCGAAAATACTTAGTCAGTCGATGAAATGAACTAGTAATTGTATTCAGGGCACTTACCCTGAATTGCACCGTCAGTGTTTATTCAATTGTTTATGACAATGTTTGAAAAGTTATTTATATACTTCGTAGACGATTTCAAGGTCGTGCCATTTCATGCAATAACAAATGACAGTTCCATTCTTCATCGAAATTTCTATAGGATCCCCCGCTGTTGTAACGTATCGGTGAGAACATTCAGCCCCAATTTCTCGCGTTGCGACGGCTTCGGAATCGGCTGACTCGCGTTGTTCTTCTGTTTCACCCAGGTCCTTCTATCTGGCCTTTCAACTGAAACATCAAAAGAAGAAGCCACCCGCTTCTCACTTCGCTTCTCTTATGTTGACAAAGCAAAAACAAAGGCCTCTGCTTCAATTTCACATTTCAAGTCATATCCGTATGTACTCTGATGACTGCGTCATATACCGCCCCGTCATTAACACATCCGACCAGCTAGCCCTACAACACGACCTTCTTCATGTTTACGAGTGGTGCGATGCGTGTGTGATGACACTTAATCCTACCAAATGTAAAATTATATCGTCTACCCGGCGGCACAATCCTTTCTTCTTTCCGTACAAGATTTCTAATTTTACAATACACCTTGTTTTCTCATCCAAACACCTGGGTGTTACCTTAATTGTCCAATGATTTTTCATGGAAGGCTCACGTAACAAACATTATCGCCTCAGCCAATAAAACGCTTGGTTTTCTCAAGCGTCTTCTCCGCCATATTCCAGCACATGTCAAGCAACTAGCATACAAATTCCTTGTTCTTTCCAAACTTCAATACGTATGCGCCATCTGGAACCCACACCAACTATATATAATCAAAGCACTTTACGCTATCCAAAACCGCGCAACGAGATTCATGCATTCTGCACATGCCTACGATATCAGCATTTCATCTTTAAAAGCGCAATCAGTACTGAAACCTCTTCCTTTTCGCCGCCACATCGCCACACTTTCTCTTTTTCATACATTATTTTATTCTTCACTCAACTGCGCACCTTACATCCCCCCACTGACTTACGTATCTCATCGCACCGGTCATGCACTTGAAGTTTCAGGTCACCGCACCCGGAACACCACCTACGCTGCCTCCTTCTTTTCACGCACTGCTAAAGAATGGAACAGCCTACCCCCCCACATCGCCGCCACCACCAGCCCCAATTCATTCACTGCCGGAGTAACGACTTATTTGTACTGTTACTCCTTGTTTTGTGGCTACAATATCTGTTTCCTCTTCCCACAACACCCCTTATGGGATACCCCCGCTTGGGAGTAGTGAAGAAGAATAAAATGACAATGGATGAAATGAAAGTAAATATGACGTCACTTCCGGTCGCTGCCCCTCGGCTTCTCGCTCTTCCGGCGTTGCGGAAGTGAGCAGTGGACGGGGTGTAGGGTCATCTTTATCGTCGAATACCGCTGTCCCCAAGGTAAAAGTTTCGAAAAGAAGTTTAAAGGTATAAACTGATCAATATATATGTATTACTGTAAAAATAAATTCTTATCCGATTTTAAAAGCACTTCAATAGTCATTTAAAAGAGAACTGCGGGGTCCTGCCAGGGTGTTCTGGCTTGCGCCACGAAATTGGACTTCGATAATTTTACAGCTCGAATTGCCAAAAATAAGCAATACTTAGCTATTATTACGCCGCCTTTTTTGCTGAAAGGTTTACAAGACTGCTGGCTAATACACTTTGTTCATGTTGTCACGTTACGGAGCATGAACCCGCGCTGAGGCCAGCAGGTAAGCTATTCTCCTAGCGGGTCACCCGATTTCGACAATAGACCTTACTGCTCGGAACTACACTTAAGCACATGTACAGTGGAACCCCGATAATGCGACTTTCAAGGAACCAAAAGAAAGCGTCGTATGACGGGGTGTCGTACGACTGGGGTTCGGGTAAACGCTAGCCTAGTAGACGGTCTCACGCTACAGGTGGGCTTAGAACTTATTTAAACTACTATATGTAGCGCGTTGTCGCGTCATTTGCGAACCTTTATCTTAAATCACAAGTTTAAAACAAGCAACGTCTATGTTGTGCCCGCCCACCCTGCCTCCATGGCGTCCGAGCTAACCCCCCAGCCACACCAGTGTCGTCCGGCGCTATTTATGGCCCGCCAGTCCCGCTCGCGTTCGCGCACGAGATAAGGTCAACGTGGTCGAGCAAAGTGAGAGTGGAACAGGCGAGTGTGAAACTGCCAAGACAGTGTGAAACGAAGGATTGTACTAGGCGGAAATGAAAAATAACTGCATTTGCTGAATATGATGGAGACAACCTTTTAACTGTCGCGTGCCATCGTTATTGTGTGAAAACGCTCAACAGATAGCTGTTATGGTTTCCCACAATACACAGCAACGCGAAATAGATAGGATGATCTAAACTTCGCGAGTAAACCATGTTGCGACGGAAATTATAGCGCTGTCTTGCTACAGTGACTCGCTGCGGCGGCCAGCGAGTGACCCCAAGTAGCGGTGCCAACGTAGCCGTGTCTCCACACTTGCGGCGGACGCGCGTGAATTCTGATGCCCTAGCAAAAAAAGGAGCGGTGTGACCACGGGGCTTTGAAAGACACCGATAAGCAGACAGCAGAGATATAGGGCGGGCAAAGCCACTGTTCGGTCATGGTCGTGGGGTTGCGTCGTATGTGTTTTCGCGTTCGTCGGCGACGCACCTGCCACCTGAACGACTTTTCGCGGTTGACTTGTTGGCGTACTGCTGCCGCTTGGGGCCGTCCCAGGTTAACTCCCGCTCACGAGTACCCTCCTGCTTGCTTGCGTATGTTCAGCAAGGAGTTTCTCCTGCCTGCAGATTTTTGCACATCAAGCAGCGTCAAACGGGGGTTAAGAATAAACAAGGGTGGTACGAGGCGGCGAAGCGTTGTATATCATGAAGAAAATGCCGGCTTCTCCGCTCGACGGTCGTGGTATGAAGCGGACCGCATGCACCCGAGCGTCATATCATCGGCGTTTTTAGTGCATTGTTTCTTTGGGGAGTTTGCCGGTACCGCGGTGATCCGTCGTAAGAAGCGGGTCGTCGTAAGTCCGGGGGTCGTACCAGCGGGGTTCCACTGTTTTGGCAGTTTGTTTGCACAGACACATAAACACGTTCTTATTCGTTTACCTGACGGCCTTACCTTCGCAAAAATTGTAACCACCAAAGACCGTCGCACGTAAGCGTTCAGTACAAATCCAACCATCGATTTTTTTTATGTGTGTTTGGAAGTTTTCGATGCAATTTGGTGCCCCACCACTACCTGAGTATCCCCGTCGCGAGTGTTCCCTTAAAACACTAATATAAAAACCGGGAAGGGGGTGGGGACGAGATGGGGTGGCATGCTTCTTTTGCTCGAGCTGGCCCACAATGGCCTCCTTGTAGGAACCTTGCCGCGCCAGCGTTGCTGAGCCAGTGGCCCTCCTCATGCGGCCCGAGCGTCGCGCGTCGCGATTAGACATCCGCAAATCTGGAAACTCTGCTTGTCGCAACTTTTTTACTAGCGGGTGCACCCTGTCCGGAACACGACCGGATTAATCCATCATTGGAAGGGAGGGCGCCGTCCGTCCGTGCCTGGAATTTGTTGCAGTGACCGTGAAAGCCTCCGGAGGTGAGGGGGGTGGGAGACAACTCCCGCACGCACCGTAACTAGTGTCTACTAGTACCGAAGTGCTGCTGAGATGAAACTGAAAGATCTTCTTTGTGAGAAAGTTCACGAAGCCTCGTGCATCATGTGATTTCTTTTGTCTAGTTTTTTGTGTGTTGATGTATCCTTTTTTGTATGCTGTGTGGCAAAACGGGGCAATAACAAAGCCGAACGCAAGCGGATTAGGGAAAGAGCTGAGTATAAATGTTGCGGAAATGTCTTTCAATGCTAGAAGCATTAAAGGAGTACTGGCACGTAATTTCAAAGGTCCGATAACTATGTAAAAAGCTTCCTTTGTATATGCAGATATCACCTTGGAAGTTTAAATCGTAACTGTTCAGTGTTCAGCGGAAATTTAAATCGTAACTCTTCAGTAACTTTTCAGTCTTCTTCAATCGTAACTCTTTCGCGTTTTACTGATGCCTGTAACAGAGGGATCAACCGCATTTTTTGGGGGGAGCGGGGGGGGGGGGGGGGGGGGGGGGGGGGGGGGCTTACGTCACGTGCGACTGAGACCGGTTGGGCCGGTGTGGCGCGCGCGCGCGCACCCTGACCGGCATCCGCTGTGGCGCGAGAAAAACAGTGGCGTCTTCCTGTCCTGGCGGCTGCCTCGGTGTTGGCCTTACCAAAACCGAAACAAACACGAATAAACAGAACTGTGAGTAAATATTTATTCTGCGTTTCAGGGTCTAATGTGCCACTCTATGATTTCTGTGCCCGTACGCACCTATAACCAGGAAAGAAACGTCACACAGAAATTTCGTGTTAGTGCTAGGTAAACTAGTGTTAGGTAAACTACACATGTTACATGTCCCGCGCCTGCGTCGCTGTCTGCATATTTAAACGGATAAGTAGCATTATGCAGCTGTATTTTCATGTCCGGACTCTGCTGGCAGCATTATCTTGTTTTTCCTTTTTTTTAACGTTTCTTGTTTGTCGTCGTCCTGCTGTACTCCCAAATTCCTATGTTCACCAGTCATGAACGTAGTCACCCACCCATCTGGTGTAGCAAGCCTTGTCCCTAGCAGGGCTGACCTCACCAGTTCCCATTAAAGAGCATTCTTTCTCTCTCTTTCATCCATTACTGTGGAATAAATTTTCATTGTTTTTCTGAGTACTGGGCTCATGATCTGACGCCTTGTGCCATTTCTCCCAAACGGACTGGAACACAGCTGTCGCTTATGCGGGGTTAATCATGTTTTTTTTTTCTGTCCCATGCTAGCGACACCAGGAGAGGATATGAAAACCGGAAAATCATCGGATAAAGGCAATTTTGAGCCTTATTTTATTCAGTCATTAATGTTTACCCTTTGGAGCTATGTTAATAACACGACTAAAATGAACGGATCGTTTATTGACTCTTTTTGTGAGAGAAGGCAGCACCCGAATGCAGAAAGATGTATCAAATGTAAACAGAGACCAAACATGAAGTTATATTTAATCATTCTACCCGAAGGGGCCCGGAACCATTTGCTCGGGGACCATTGGTTCCAGGACCTTAAGTTCCGGAGCCATTTGTATCTACACCTCTGCAGAAACAGTAACACATAGTACTACACGTTTGTAAAGAATTTCAACAGACGTACCCCCTAATTTTAATATACTTTGGACTTTTCTTGCTATGTTCTTTGCTTTAAATAGGACAGCCTTAGTTGTGTTGGCGTTGCTTTTCAGTCCATTTGTGAGTTTGAGTTCATTGACTCACCTAAGTGTTAATTGACACCTAATTGTTAAGCGAAAGGGAAATTGTTCGGAAACACAAACCGCAATATATACCTTCGAATTGGCACTGCTAAATAATGAGGACGACAGGTAACAGCGGGCGCCCTGACTCACAAAGGCGCACTCGTTCACAAACGCAACACTCCTGCCAGTCTCCCTGGGACACATTTGTGTCGACAATTGCGTTCATCGCCGTAGCTTGGTTGGCCTGTCGGCTTTTCTGTTTTTGATTCTGTAGATTCGCATCATTTCCACAATTATGCTCTCTTTCACGCGACCGGCCTATTTACGTCCGTATTACTAAGTGGAAGTTTTCTCAGTTGCAAGTTCTGCTGTTGGAGAGCAAACAATGTAGGCTCAGTAAAATGTTGTGTTAAGCGGCTTCGCGCCAAGGCTGCTCCCCTATTCTGGACAATCAGAAATAATTATTTGAGGCAATAGGTGAACAACAGGCGTAACCCAGAGACGAAGAAAAAAAATATAGAAATGAAATCACTGACTTAAAAAGCGGATGACGTAAATGTGGGAACGCATATGAATCGAATACATCATGAAAAAGGCGGGAAAAAGAAAGCGACACAGACTCGACAGTATAGAGGGCGACGCGCATAGCCTTGTGTACTTTATATTCTACCTGGCGGTTTTTTGTGCTATTTTCATAAAGAATCGAACAGAAATCTCAATAATTCCAGCAAAGCCCGCTCTACCAACACCACTACCACTCCATGGCGCTGGATAAAACAGTGGACCAAGCGATAAATGCGTTCTGGTCTTTGACAGCGAAGCAAGTACTGGAGAAATCCACCAAGGTAACATATTTAATTTGTACACGCTATTAAAGAAGTAGCCGTTAGGTGAGCAGCAAAACACGTTTCCACTAGATATCTTAGATATCTTCTCTGCTTGGCAGTGCGAATGTGGTTATGTGCCGGCACGGTGTTAATTTATTTGTCTACTGCAGAATACTGAAGCCGAACGCGCTGGCCCAAGCAGAATTGGATACATCAAGAAATAAGCTGACGTTCCAATTCAGCGAGGTAACTATTTGAGCCAAATCATCCCACGTCAGTGAGTGTACATCTTGATAAGTTCTAAGAGAAAACTGAATTTGGGCAAAGGTCAAGGATGGTGAAATTTTTTATGACCATGTCGTGTGCCTGCTGTTGATAGGGGCTTCACACTGTCAGGCTGTTCGTAGCACCACCCGCTGTCATCCGCTGGTACCTGTGATGGCACGGTGGCTTCCCTGCCAATGGCGCGCCAACCGTTGGAACGCTGGTAAGCTGGCCTGACCTTGTACCTAACAGTACGCTTTGAGCTCTAACGTCACTCAGCTCGTGCCACCAGCTTCACGTGCAGTAAGTTTCAGGTTACTTAACAAGTCGTAGGGCTAAACCTTACGGCTACGTAACGTTAAAGGGACCTTAAAACATTTTTTCAACTTTTTTGAAATCCTAAATGCTTGCTGAACGTAGTCACCAAACACACCCAGTACTTAGATTGGGGGTCGCAAAGTGCCTCAGCCAAAAATTACTGCTTGGATCATCAGATAACTTGGAAACTCGCTCAAAAGATTTTTCTCTCTTTTCGGGTCTAGACATTCTTCGGCGGCCAGAATTACGTCACTAAAGACATGTAGCGGCTGTTGGCCGGTTTTCTTCAGTTGCAGCAATGAAGGCTTTTCGATAGCACCTTTAAAAATAAACCCACAAAACCTAATCAGAAAGGGAAAGCGTATCTGCTGTTATGTGCAAATCACGCAGTGCTGCTCCATGCTGGCGATAACTGTACCTTTCGCAGTGCTTCCAGACGCGAAGGAAAGAGGGAAAGCGTTTATTGAAAGTGTTGCAGGGTCCCTTCGAGTCTAGATATATGCCTCAGAAGGGCGGCTGGCCAATTTTCCCAGCGCATGTCGTATTAATAGGTAAAAGTAATAGACTAAAATGAAAAGATGAAATGATGATGAGGAGGGTGATGATGATGATGATAAAGATATTGAGACGGCACGATCGACGATTGGATAGAAATGATTTAGTATTTACAACATAATAATGCCTAGGCGTCCCCATAATATTTCCTCTGAATTGAAAAGAGCGTATTTGCTGTCGTAAATAGAAGGTCATAAATATTAAATCACCGTTCAGTCATGATTATTTGTCAAGATGCATGCCAAGTTGAAATAATTCATTTCGCTCTTTTTCATAACCGGCAGATCAGTGTAAAGTCTTTTGCTGCTGCTTTGTCAGTGCTCTCCTATTTCTTCTTCGCAGAAATAACGAGCAAGGTTCGGTCTTAAATTATTCGGTGTTGTTGACTATTTCGGGCTGCCCGTACACGGAGTAGGGCCAGTACATTTACGGTTGCGATTGCGGGGCTAAAAGGAAAAAGATGCGGGGTGAAGCAATGTTGCAAAATAATTCCTGGCAGGGTACAAGAGGTGTCACGTTTACGATTGGGAAGGAACACAGGAACAGTTTTCTGGCAGTAATCTAAGCTTCCAGACGCAAGGTGCTATTAATTGTTCACTTTAGAGCAGTTGGTAAGGAATCACAAAAATGGATATGGCGTCAAGGTACCCAAAGTTAACTAACCAACAGCTTAGGTGATTTAATAATTGTAATATCTGAGCATTGTACTGTAACCAAAAGTTAACAAATCAATACCTGCACTAAATACTTTGCCAGAATATACTATACTGGAAACTTTGGGGCATAAAATCAGGGCGCGTTTGGTTTAAAGATGTTTGATGTTTTCTCACACATGACTGAAGCGCTGTGTAGTGTCTAGTCACTTCCTCGTTTTTAGCGCGCAGTTTTTTGTGTAATCAATAGAAGTAGCACCAGTGTATGTGATCCGAAAAACTTAAGTGTGCTAATATTGACCCTCACTTGAACTACAGATAGAATACCAAACTCAACAGTTCTCAATATTGTCGGATCGAGGTTTAGGGTAATACTCCGACGTCAGCCACTCGGCAGAATCTGACGTTGAAGATTAGTGAAGTTGCACCCCTCTGGCTGGTTCTGGTGCCAATCAGTGAACAGTTGTAACGACAGCGCGGCTCTGTGCAAAATTAGGATAGGATAAGCAAGTAAATAGGGCCCAGCAGCTGTAGATTATAAACGAGCCTCATTTAACCTAGCCTTTCTGGAGTGCTTCCAAGCTAACAAGATAACGGGCGGGAATATAGCAACAAAGGAATACCGAAGCCGCCATAGTTACAGCGCATTAAATCACGATTGGGGTGTTCAAGCCATTTTTATTCGTGCGCTTAAGGAGCGGTGTGATTCCTTTCATACTTCCGTATTAAACGTTTTGCATGTAATAAATCAATCGTTCTTTTGTATTACGAGCAGCACAGGTAGGGCTACCTGAAACTTCGCCCCCCTTTCTAAATTCTGCTGTTCTTATGGATACAAGAATTTAGGTCGATTTAAAGAGGCAAGTCGTTAGCATAGACTAAAAATTTTTCAAAATAACTTTCCCTGTAGGGAAGTATCAAATGTAGCGATTAACTCGACGGCAGCAAGTTTCCCTGTGGATGGACAGGTTATTTTTAAATACAGAAAGAAATATCTATAGATTTGCAGAAAACTTGTAATGAAATTTAAGGTAAAGGAAAACGCACAAGAACCACTATGGAAAGTGCTGGGCTGTATTCACTACTCGCCCATTAATTTACCGTAAAAAAAAACATGAAACTTAACAATTTTCAATAAAGGCTGCAAAAATGACCATAATAACGTTGTTTTTCTGAGAAAGAACATTACGTCACAGATTATTCACTGTTGCTTTTTATTAGTGACAATCGTTTTAATTGGAGTTTTCAGGACGTCGCAATATACCGCACTAGGTGACTCGGGAGGACCACAACTGTCTTTATTATAGTCTGTGTCGGCTCAGCGGATGGCCCAAGAAAGTAACATGGAAATATTATACCTTGCGGAAGCGTGTTCTACGACACATGTCGCCCGATGAATCAGCGAGTTTTAGGTGGCCGTTTTTCAGGGTCCGCTCCGCTCCAATACCAAGTGGGAGCGTCATTGCACATGCGTGGCGCGCTTGGCCGCGAACGGCTTCGGTTCCGGTTGCGCTGTGCGGGCCGCAGGTACCGGAGCGGACCGTCGACAACGGATCAGCTAAAACTCCCTATTTTCATTGCGCTAGCGTTCTTCATCGATGCAGGTGATTCGCGAATTAGGTAAACTTAAACTATCATAACCACCATCGGTGATGAATATCATTGTTATTGTCGTCTTTACGAGTCCATTAAATTTCTCAAGAAGCCATCTGTAACCGATTAAAAATATCGTCATTGCTTTCATTTCCGCGCATGCAACCAAGAGCGAAATAAAGCGCCCTTAACGCCGGGGTAGTCTTGGTCGACTTAGGAGCTTCGACGGGAGCTGCATGTAATCCATCATATTATTTACCTGCGCAGTCTAGAGTGAGACGTTTTTCAGACTGGCGCGGTACCGCCGCGCACCCAAAGCATATTACCTTGCTCAACGACGTGCTGCAGTCGCTCTGGACGTAAGTGGAAATCACTCACCATAGCTGTAATAAAACCGCAACACACTTCAGTCGATTGTCTGGAAACTTTTATCATCGGTAATTATTTTATATTATATTTTTGTATTATTCGCGCTTGTATATTATATTATTTGCAATTATTCCACTGTTTGAAAAGCCGACGATGATACTTCTTGTAAATTAAAAGCGGTATTGGGTGCCTAGCTTGCAAAAATATCTTTAATCAAGCACACTGCAGGAAAAAACTGTGTTGGTTTTCAAGTATGACACTTACTCTATTACGGTACGTACTCTGGTCGTGTCCCACATTTAAAATACTCAGACTCCTTATCATCCCCTTATACGTCTCTATCCAACCCAGTTAAAATGAACATTTCATTAAATAGCACTTTATTCGCCTAAACATTTCCTGGCACAATTGGTTTGGGCGCAGACTCTCCTGTCTTTTCCATAGTGGATTGCCCGTGACAAGGCCCCTTGTCTCAAGTCTACCAGTCCTCGTTCACCTCATAATTTGTGGGCCTTGACCACCCTTCATCCTGCAGAAATCACTGAGAGTTTGACTAGTGAAGTCCCCACATTAGGGTTGACCTCACACGGTAACTAAAGATTACGCGCCATACCCTCCCCCCCCCCCCCCTCAAGACATTGTCTCCACTCAGACCATCGGTCTTTGCTGCGGAATCAAAAAGGGTACTACATAGTACTACCACTCTTCAACTGGAGATTGGGCCACTAAATCTAAATCCCATGTGCACCTGACTCATGCCGGGTGCGTCGTTGCTTCTATTTGTACTTGTCGGTTTGCGGACACTGCTGTCATGAGCTCGTCAAACTACTTCGCGCACAGCGTCACCTCCTTGCTTTGGCATACTAGGCTGTCGAAAAGCTTCACGCACAAACTTTTTACATGCCGCAATTGTAAGCGAAATTCCCCTATTCCAACTATCTGTTTCCCCTTAAAATCCGCAGCATAAAAAATCGCCATGTTTGCTTCTTTTCGTGGTGTATATAAGCAAGAAAATAAGGAAGACAGCTAAATCAAAGTTAAAACGACAGGTCCGTACGAATAACCAGTCAACAAAAACAGTCAGTCAAAATCCACAGTCAGATTGTTTGCAATATTCACACAAATCTTTGTAGGTGTCTTTTTTTCTCCCTGTTAGATTTTATTGTAGCCCTCAGGCTGCACAAACGGGTCTCTCGCTTCGTTGAAGTATTCTTTCGAAGTATATTCGTGACACATAAAGCAAGAAAGACCAAAAGAACAAAATGTAGGCCGATTTATTTTAGCATACAAAAATATAATACTCACTCCCAATAACAATACATTCACCGCAGCTCAGTCGCCATGGTAAATGTTTGATGCATAGTTGACGAGGGCTTCAGGGAGTAAAAGAAAGTCGCCGCGAAAGACAACGACACTTCACTTCAGCTCAAAGCCCGCCTTCTTGGTGTGGGTGCCCAGGATACTCCTGTGATGCCTTTACTCCGCGATCGAGCAGCATTTTGAGCCGTCACGAAGGGATCCATGCAAGCGGAAAAACAAAACGCCCCTCTTCGAAAGGCGCACATCAGCGCTTCTTTTTTTTTGCTTAGATGGGCCAGTTAGAGCTTGTCTGCGCTTTTGAATATTGAAACGTTGGCGTCATAACCAGGTGTTCATGTGCATATATAAAGGGAGACGGGGGTCTGGAAGTTGTCGGCTGAGATAGTGAAGGACGTTTTTGTTGCCTTCTGACAACATGCTGCTTTTTTCTCCCCACTGCGTGCGATTCCCGTTTGTAGCACCATTCTGGGATCTACGTGTGGAATCAAAAACAAGCTTTTTTAAGCGTTCAAGCAAAACAAAGAAGAAATCAGAAATGCAAGGTGCCCTGTCACTTCGAACCGCGTGGAGGGGGGGAAAGAGGGTTTATTTTTCGCTCGATGACGCCTCTTCACAAAAAATCGCCTTTTCTTTTACCCCGCCTGCTTGCTTTCTTTGTTATTTTTCCGGTGGTAACGCGGATGATAAACATTGACCAAGGAGGTGGAAAGTTTGAAAGCAATATTGCCGACGCTAAAGCCGGTACGCATGAAGCGAAAGCACGTCACCGTAAGACAGCTGTTGAAAGCTTTTTGAAGCAGTTCTCTTGCAAAAAAAAAAAAAATCGGTGGAGAAACCAATTCGTCTCCGTTATGGAATTTCAAGCTTTTGATATGTGTTACAAACTCATAAGCAAAAAATTGGCAGGGCTTTGCAACTTCCCCTTGGAAAGGTTCGCACGGTGTCGCTTCGCTAAGGTGAGTGTGAGCAGTGGTGCTCGAGCGCGCGGAAGGCGCCGCTCAGTTCCGCTAGATTGTATTGTTTGCGTATTACTTTTCAAGTTTTTACAGTTTTTACAGGTCAGGGTCTGTGCCTTATTTTGGCACACCCTGCAGCCACGCAACGTTAAGCTCGCTGCTCGTGGTTTCTGCCGCTCTACGTGGGCACCGGCTACTCATCCGTCGCCGGAATACGACGTCCAGTACGCATGCCCTTTCTGTTTTGAGCCATCCGACTCCAATGGGGACAACTTTGCGATCGGAGGCGCAACAATCTTGGAATGCGCCGTACGTGGACCCTTCTCCGACATCAACTGTACCCTGGTTCCTCCCGATACCCAAATCAAATCATGGCTCCCTCAGCTTGTCCGGAATTATCAGTGCACCAACACCCAACTCTGGGCCCCCCAAACCTGGTTTAGACGAAGAAATCACACAAGCTGAAGTGTACTCGGCGCTCCACAAGATCCGCACCAACATAGCTACAGGACCGAACGGCATAAGCAATAAACTTCTATGGAGCATCGATTATTCCTCTATAGCCACTCTCAACCAACACTATAATTACTTCTATATTACCGGCACTCTCCCTCCCGAATGAAAACATGCTAAAATATCTTTCATACCTCAGCCTGGCGAACCCCTCGCATTCAAACACCTCCGACCAGTATCTGTCACTTCCTGTCAAGGCAAAGTCGTTGAGGATATTATTCACTCGCACCTTACGAATACATGGACGATTACAACGCCTATCACTCCACCATGCTTGGCTTCGCTTTTGGCTATCGGTTCAAGATGTCCACGTACAACTCCTGTGTTACATCGTTACCCCTTCCTCCTGAGTGGACACGGCCACCGTACTAGCTTTTGATCTTCAAAAAGCTTTCGACTAAGTCTCCCGTGCAGTTATCCTGAGTATAGCCTTGATACACTGGAAGTAGGCTACCGGATCTATAATTCCATCCGCTCCTTTTCAACAAACGGTACCGCGGAGCCACACCATTAAAAATTTAATCCATAGGAACCCCTCAAGGAAAGGTCTTGTAACCCGTGCTTTTCAACATAACCCTCCTACAACTCCCGCAGCAGCTTTCTCAAATACCCCACCTTAGACAGTTTGTACGCGGACGACATTGCCCTCTGGGCTTCAGCAGGTAGCAACACCCAGACTGAAGAGAGACATCAAACTGGTGCAAACAAGTTCCGTGCTGCCACCACTCAAGCAAGTCTCACTTGTTCCATAGTGAAATCCGAGCTACTACTTCTCCCCCGCCTCGCGGTAAACCCCCAAGCCCTCCTACCATCACTATAACTCTCAGCTAGAACAAAATTCCCACGGTGCCCCGGATAAAATCACTAGGGCTCTCGGTAGGTAAAATCGCGTGGACTCCCAATACCTCACGCATCTAAATGCCCACATTACTCAAACCGTTGACCTTCTCCGACGCATCGCCCCCCGGCGTCAGAACCTCAAGGAGGCAGAACGCCAGTGCTTCATTCAAGCTTTCCTGACCAGTCGACTCATATACTCCCTCCCGTACTCAATCCGACCTGCGAACAACTTAACAAAGTAGACCGCCTGCAGCATAAAGTCTACCGAGTCACCCTAAACGTACCTCAGAGCCCTCCCACTGCCAAACTATAACAACTAGGTATTCGCAGTACCGCTGAACAACTTATTGAGGCCACCCTCGTGAATCAATGCTCCCGCCTCGCATCCACATCTGCGGGGCTGATGAATCCCCGTCGATTACACACCTAATGCCCATCTTCACTAATTCTGCTCATTCGATTCGCCCTACAATTCGAGACAGTATCCTAGCCCGGCCGCTACACTGAAACATGCGCACGACAAATCACGTCGCTCGTCAGGAACAACGCGCACGCTACCTGGAAGAAACATACCCCATCAAATCCAGAACCCGCTATGTGGATTGCCGCTAGCTACCACGACCACACAGCATATGCCCTGGCGGCCATCAAAAGTCCTGACTTCCCATCCCCGTACTCACATCTCCCACCATCCTCACCCACCTACCTACTTGGGCGGAAGAGGCGGAAATAGCGCTAGCCCTTTCACAGAGCCGTACGATAAAAGTTATCTTCTGCAATTCCCAAGCTGAGATACAGAATTTTCCCAAGGACGCATATCAGCCAAAGCTCTAAAAATTCTTCTGCACAATCGCCCAAAAACCCTCGTGCAGGTCGTGTGGAAACCTTCCCGTAGCGGCTTAGGTGGTAATGAGGCGGCCCACTCAGCAGCTAGAGATCTCTATGCCCGATCAGCCCCTTCTGTTACCCCTAACCACAGAGCGCAATCTTCCCGAGATAGTCTTATTTTTCGACGGCTATTACAGCTCACTACCTCCTCCTCCACCAGAAATACCCCTTCTCACCCCTCACTTTCTACAAAGGAAGAACGCTTGTGGCGGCTACATCAAACTAACATCCTTCTGTATGCGTACCCATTTATCGCATATACCCTAATCAGTACCCATCCCCCATTAGCTTTCTTCGCGGTGATGTCAAACCATCTTCCACGTTTTGTGGGCGTGCCACCCAAACCCCTTACCCCTAATACCCTCTGTTGATCCATGGGGCGCGGCGATCGGTGGCTATGACCGCCGAGTTAAAAAAGCTCTGGTCGAACGTGCTGCCGAAGTCTCGGCTGACCTGCGCAAAGTGGTCACCCCTCACCACTAAATTGCACACTGCAATAAAGTTTACTCATCCTCATCATCGTTAACATCCTCCTCCTCTATTTTGACCTGTTTCTGCTTGTGTTAAGCCTCCACTAAGGGGTCACCGGACTCATGGTGAGCTTGTCGTCTAGATTCGCGACGCTGAGCATCGATAGCGGTCCAAGTGTTCGGCTCGCACGATCCCCGAAACTAGTCGGAGGCGACAAATATAGAGGCTACATATAAGCTGCTCGCCACACTGTGCTCTTGTGTGTATCACGTGCAGCTATCGCACTCAATTGGCCTATACGGTAGCCGGAACTCCCCTGAGCGCAGCTATTTTCACCGTTGAGTAAACCAACCTTTCTTGGAAAATAAATTGCTTCGGCCTTGTAGACCATGCGCTCCTTATTGGCGGATATGTTCTCCCATAGATGAGATTCCCACACACCAATGTATTTGGTGCGAAAAAATAGCTCCCAGCCTCCAAGAAGCCGTTCATAATGCACTGCTGAACAGCTGCTGAGGAACTGCGAGGACATTAGCTCGTTATTTTGTCATTGTCGGTGGGACTTCTCCGATGTCACG
Source organism: Haemaphysalis longicornis (assembly GCF_048455015.1). Classification (NCBI taxonomy): domain Eukaryota; kingdom Metazoa; phylum Arthropoda; class Arachnida; order Ixodida; family Ixodidae; genus Haemaphysalis; species Haemaphysalis longicornis. Next base: position 37,745,318 of record NW_027526245.1, read on the forward strand.
AAGAAATCTGGCTGTTTCATTGCTAATGCGAGCCAGGTGCAGCTGCGCCTTGATTTACACAAGCCAAATCGTCGAACTGCGTTCTTGAAAATGCGTCAGCTGAGCAATCGCACCTGAAACTGCTTCCGCGGCTTCTTGTGCTCGCGCCAGGTCCTCGCCGTGAAAAAAACGCCACCGCTTGTGTCGGTGGCGTGTCCGAGACGGTTAGCGGTCGTAGAGCCCGATGCCACGCGTGGTTCTCATCCATACTCTTAAAAAAGCTTTTCTCTCTCTTAAGGCCAGAGAAAACAGACAGCCTCGATCAGGACGGCCTTTCGTCGGTGTCGCATAGACATGTTGAGCCAGAACACTGCGCACCCCAGAACACCGCGCTCCGACGTGTCGGCGCATACCGCTTTTGCGGTGTGACTGCCGCCAGGACACGCTGATTGGTCGCTGTTTTTGGGCTCCAGCGACAATTTCCAAAGCTACGCTGAAAATTCGCATTACAGGGGAGAACAACGCTTGGCTATCTTTAAGCGAAGATTTCTGTGGTTAGGCGGAAGATAAACCCAGCGGTCCCGTCTACGCAGAAAACTCTTCAGGCGCAACGCCATGCGCATGCACAAACTAATGAACGGATGGAGTGTAGTTAGCAGTAATGGCAGAGAGATTTGAAGGTTTATACATGACGTACCTACACCATTTAAACCGACACAGCTACCGGTGCCCCAGAAGTAAAGGGAGCACAGTGTTGGGGATTTGGAGGGGATTTCTTCACCATGTGCTTAGCAAGCAACCAAGTGATTTTTCAAGGAAGTAATTCTAAAATGAAATCTGGCCGCACATATTCCATTTATGCGGGCAGCCGCACAAAATAGCAATCAATATAATTTCACGAAGCCGCGCTTCGTTCACGTTTTGGGGTACCTGTACGTGGGTACGGCGCTTTGGAGGCAGAGGAGAGAGAGAGATAAAACTTTATTTTATCCAAGGATTAGTGCAGCTTGGTGCCCGAAGACCGCAGTACTTCGGTGACTGTGGCTTCCCGACCCGTGAGTAACTTCTGGAGATCCCGGCTTGAGCATGCAGCGCTGCTTCCCACTGGTCGAGGGAGGTAATCAGAGGGAAGGGATCGTACTTGCAGGCCCGCACATGAGGACGTAATGTAGCCCGTTCTCCGCAGTGCTGGCAGAGTGTTGTGGGGTAAAATGAGTGGTGAATGTGATGAAGTACGGCTAAACAGGGGAGGGATTCAGTTTGAAGCTGACGTCAAAGGCGTTCCTCTTCAACTCATTTGGATGGGAAGACCGGAGAGTATTTGCGGCGGAAGGGAGGTAATGTTCCGTGATTTCTCTGTACGTGAGTAAGCTATCACGGGTTGATCTGGCTGCATGAGAGGCAGTGCTTGCATCCCAGGCCTGGGAGATGAGAGCTCAGACTGCGGTGTGTGCCACTTCATTTCCTCCAATACCCGTGTGGGCAGGGAACCAAATCAATTCTTCGATTCTACAGGATCAGTGCGTTGCTTTCGATTAGGAATTTGGTAGGCCTGAGGCGAGATCTGGCCTCTGGCATAGTTTAGAAAGGCCGTTTTCGCATTTGGGATAATGAACCCAGGTGTTGGCCTACGCGTGAGTTCAAGTGCTATTGCCGCCTCTTCCGCCATATGCTCTTGAGGGGGGCGGGTTCGGATGGCAAGGGTCGTGAGTGGGGGAGAATCCGGTGAGTGAATCACTGCCAAGGCAAAATCATTCACATGACGGTATTCCGCTGCATCAACATGCAATGTGCCTGGATAGAAGGAAGAGGCTTTCGCAGGAGATCGCGCACGCAGCGAGCTACTGAGTGACGCACAGCTCAAGATACAAGTACGGGCAGGGGCGCCGGCGGTACGGGCGGACCAGCGTGAACGTGAGAAATGGCACACTATGGCCGCACGTTACTTCGATACGGGTTGGCTACGCGTCATACGTAAAACATGGACCTGACGCTTCAGATTCGCTGGTGAACTGCCTGTACGAAGTCCTGAGCGAACTTTTTTAAGGGATTCTACGCGGTATTGACGATGCCGTGTAGTGCGGGACGGGGACTTCAAAGAATCCCTCTCTTAGATTTTAGTTGTGAAATGCACCGTGTTGCGCAAATATACCCCATCTCTAATTCATTTCTGGCCTTAGCAATTTTGCAATTACATGTATGCAATGAAACATCAAAAACAGCCCGAGGACGGCATGAAAGTTGAGACGGAGACGGAGTTTTTGATAATTCATGTACTCTCAGATGCTACAAAATCGTAAACAAGTGTTTGGCTGCCTCGCCGCTGTGTAAAGAAAATCCTTAAATTGTCTTGATTGTTCAAATACGTATCTTCTAACCACACATTACTTCTGCTCGATCGAAATGCGTAAATTTCGTCGTGGATTTTCTGTATTTCCATACTATTTAAAAAAACACTGCAGAAAATAATACGAATATTCATACGTAGTGTAGCACGTATGAAACCAGCAGTTTACCACTACATCCTTCCGGTAAAGCCCAGCAATCACAGCAGTTCTCTGTGGTTTTAAACCATTCGATTACCACTTTTTGAGCATTTTGCACCATGGCCGTTCAAAAAAGCACCTCGATTATGTTTTAGTTCACTCAAACCGAACCATCATTAACCGAGGCGAAAACTAAAATTGACCCTCTGTTGAGAGTTATTCAATTGCCCTTCCCTACGTCCTCCGTAGCCCAGAAGTAGCATCAAAGAGTAAAACCCCCAAATTTGTGGATCGTATCATCTACAAGGAAACTTACAATGCATATACAAACTTCGTACACAAAAAAGAAGATACTCAGATGCACCTACCACATAGGCCAGAAGCGTCAAGTAAAAAACATCCACTTGCCTTGATAATAGCTTTATAGTAATAGTAGTATCTAATGGAGCGCCGACGAATATGTCAGAACAGTCATCAGCGCCCTCGATCGAGTGCGCTGATGAGTGCTTTCTTGAGAATTAGCCCTCATTCGTAGCACCCCCTCCATCCAGCCTGCAAAAAGGGCTCACAAGGCTCCTTTGCTGTCCTTGTGAGAAGCGAGCACTTAAGAAACTGTGATAATAGTTGATTACCCAAACACAGAGTGCGCCTTGCGAAATCTGCTACCGGTCAGAGGGCGTAAAGTAGCCACCCTGTCGGCGTCCCCTGTGATGGAAGGTTTCCTCATTTCTTACAAGGCTTAAAGCTTGGAGTAATTTTACGAAGCGAAGCTCTTGGGACTTTTGTGTCATCAGCAGACAACACTCCCGAAGCACTCATGCACCTCCTCTGAACGACAGCCATGAACATCAAAAAGTGGTTCAGGCTCGTGTGTGCGCCTTTTTTATTCGTCAGTTCTCTGCTTTCTTATTTTAGCTGCAGTGTTCCTTTCGAGTGGGACAACTAAGTTAAATGCTGGTTAGCTGTCTTCTCTGCCTTTCTACCTTCTTCCGTCTGATTCTGTTAAAGAGTGTAGTTGGTTCTGGAGATTTTGTGTTCTTTAAGGTGGCGGCACGTCTGCGGTTCCAAGTGAGTGCACCTTTTAGAGCGAAACGGTGATCGGACAGTCGAGGAGCTAGGAAGGACGAGGAAGACGTAGCCTGAAAGTCGATATGAGTAACTCTTTACTTGATTTCTTTGTTTAGCCGACACTTTCTTATTCTTGGCTAAAGTAAAACAAGAGGTAATACAGAGAACCATATCAACCCTCCTGCCTTGTTAATATTTCAAGAAACTTCCCGCAGCTCCACTCAGAGTATCCTCTCGACAGAGTAACAGTGACACTGAAAACAAAAAAAAATTATGGCAGCCCACTCCTATTCGCGATAAATAATTCATGGATGGGGGAAATTAGCTAAAGGAGATCGAAGTGAGGCGAATGCGTCATCAAAGAACATTAGCCCAGAGCAGTGATGTTGACATATCGCTCGGCGCGCAATAACGTAGAAATAACACCGTCCCACCAGGAAAGAAGGAGGAAACTGAACGAGACACAGTATCAGTATTAAAAAAAAAACTAGTCAATGGTAAGCAAAGCGCACGCTGACCCGACTGGAAACGGTCAAGGGCTCTCGGAGGCGCGTCAGAGCTGCACTCGTCGCTGATGCGTTCAGTCCGTATCGATTTGCCAGTGTTGGGTACGTCAGTTGAGACCCATGATTTTTTCTTTGGCTGGACGCGCACCATGTAGCAACAAAGTATATTTCTGCCTACGCCTGCAGGAGCATACAAGGTGGTTACGTTCAAATGAATTAGACGTAGCGAATAACATTAAAAAGAAACATTGGAATATTGAACTCTCTTCTCCGTATTCGGTAAGAAAGGTCCCGATGGCTGATTCTCATTGTTAGGACACGAAGTTCCTGCTACAGCCGACGATTATACACCAGCAATTGAACTTGAAGTGGTGGAATTCCAGGAGAAAGTGGTTGTTCATGCGACCTCTCAAGTATCACTGCGCAACCGGCTGGCAATGGCGCAGCACCACGTCTGTGGCAGGCTGTCGAAGCAGTTATTCGGCGTGTAAAAGCCGGAGTGTTTCAGCCAAACAGCTTAGCCGTTTCCGAAGCAAAGGTAAAAAGCACGGCGAAATTCATTCCTTTCAAACGAAGTAAGATTAAATGTACGCCTGTCTGTTAACCAGATGTAGCAGAGAGCGCCAGAACCAAGAACTATGTGCTAGGCCGCTATAAAAAAACTTGGGGTTTAGCTTCACGACAATGCCGTTTCTTGCAAATACATTCAGTAGACAACAAAATTTCGCTGAACGTTGATGGGGAGCATATGATCTAACCAAAACGTTCCGTCTGTGCTGTAGCTTCACAGGATGTGAGCATGACGTACTGCATTGCGCATCACCACAGCATAATATGATTTTTGAGTCAAAGGATACTCGAGCTGCTGTCATTCGCGTATTCGCTTTGTTGGCGACAGAACTAGCTGACTTGAGTGCCCTGTAATGACCAGCAAGCTGAATCAAGGAATTGCATTGCACTGTAAGAAAATAGACAATATAAACCTAATGTTTGTTTTATTTCGAAGCTAATGAATACAGGCGAAGTGAAAATGTGCGAGCTTATAAGGATAAAATGTAAATCTGTTTTTCAGATTTGACTGCCTTAATCATACAAAGCGAACGATCCTCATTCATGAATACATTATTTAAATTTCTGTTCTGAGATGTTTTACGTTGCGCGTCATAAGGGTACGTGTGCGACAATTTGTGGTTCTTTCATTGGTTGGTTCGTTATTTTGTTGGTTGGCTGCTGCTGCGAAGTGAGGCGCTGGAGCTAAAAAAAAAGTGTGCTTCCTTCGGCCGGTTTCCGAGCATGGGCCTCGTGATAGTCAACTGAGCACGGTATCCGCCTTGCTAGGGTAGTGGGCAGAGTTCTTTATGCAGAGTCGAACGTAAGACGAAATGACAACCGTATGCTACGGAAAGTCGGACCTCGATGTAGTGCGAGACAGACGACTAAATGGAGGAATAAGTTACGAAAATTCTGGAGCAAAGAATGGATGCAGGCAGTGCAGGACTGAAGTGGTTGGAGGTCAATTGGGGAGGCAGTCCTGCAGTGTTCTTAATTAAACTCATGATGATGATGACCTCGAAAACACTAGGCGAGCACTGGCCTCAGAGTCTGTCCTTGTAGTCTAGAGGATCCGTCTTAGTTTCTTGATGCCAAAGTCGGTGGTTTGAAATCGGCTTTTGCATCGGTTGTTTTTTTTCATTATTTATCGAAGTGTAATTTTTATGCCTTAGGTTAGTTTTGGTGTTTTAAATGATTTCTTTGTGTGCGTTAGGTTATGTTATGCTATGTTTAGGTTAGGTTGCCTAGATTTACGTTATCTAGAACGATGTACTGCCAGAAGCGCCAATTTTACCCCAAAACGCCGGTGGACGTCGATATAGTGGAGTGCTTATAATACCGTCGGACGGCACTCTAGACACGGCTTTTCTAGTAAGGGGCTGAACCTAAAAGTTTTGCCGTCTATTCCTTCTGGTCAATCCTATGCGGCGGCCTTCCGCACCACGGTGTACCGGTTGGCGACGAAGGTGTCGCGCGCGTCATGAAGAATATTGGCACATGCCCGACAGCATGGGGCTCAGCTAGTGTGCAGATGGAATGCCCCGGTTCACACCTTAACATGAAGGCGTGGATTTTCTGTGACTTCGTGTTGTTCTCCCAAACCATGACCGGCTTCTGGCACCCGGTGCGCCATCTTAACCATATACACTATGAATTGGGCGCAGATTGTTACGGTGCAGACTTGGACATTGACATGTTAGTTTTTTTTATTTAATTGTCAGTTATTTTCCCATGGAGGACTATTCCCCTTTTATACAAAAGTGATAAAATTATACAAACATCAGGGAATATGACGGAGTGGAGAGCCTGGCAGATGGGGCTCCTCTCTCCCACTGTACGCGCTTCAAGAACAAAATTATGCTAAATATTTTTAATGATAATGCAAGTACATGTATAGACCAAGATCTTGGGATCATGTCAGAAAAAATGAAGACGCCGACTTTTTGTATATAAGCGCTCAAACTTGGGCTTTTCAGTTTTTTCGTTAAACTCGTGTGCCAATTGCTCCTTAACTGTATTTTATATAATTATAATTAGTAGTATGAAGATCCCGTATTCGTACTATTCCGGTACAAGCCGCGCGATTTCCTGGCGTGTACGGGAAATTGCCCCTATGGAGTTGGGCGGCTGCAGAAATGCCGACACTTTTTTGAATATTTTTTTTCGGATGTCGAATATCCTCTGAAATAATATTCAGAGAATTTGTAAGAAGAACGTTTGGCTAAACCTGAAGCTTTGTAACTTGAGAATTTTTTTAAATCACTGTGTGACCGGAAGCCCGTCTGGTCGAGAAAACCCAAGACGCATTTTTGTTGTTTTATAAACATTCTTGGTCGGTGCCGGTTCTTAAGAGAACTTTCCGTATTATTCAGGCCGCCAAGTCCGGAAAATAGGAGGCTCTCAGCCAAATTTGACATTTTATTACAAAAAAGATTAAGGTTTGTAAGCAAAAAAAAAACTTTGAGCAAAATGTACACTAGGCTTAAATTAAGCATACAAATATGCAATTCTCAAAAATATTTCATAGATACAGGTCTCTAAAACTGTCCAAGGCACAGTGGCAGGTACCGACGGGTGTCCACCTTGTCGTGCTCAAAAAGATTTTGTTACTTTTGTTAGAATTTTTTTTCACGGAAAACATGGGTGAATTTGGAGGTTTAACTCACTAGAAAAACAAATAAAACATTTCAAGGAAACTGAAGTGGTCGACGAGCAACCTTTTGTTCGATAGTATTTAAAGTAACCCATGTACGATGCTTTCCATAAAAGCGGCCATATTTTAGTTCGGTGCTTTCTATATTTTACTTCCGTAGTTTTGGTGCGCGCCGCAGTGGCTCAGTGGCGAAGACGTTGCGCTGCTGGGCACGAAGACGTGGGTTCGATTACCGGCTGCAGTGCCCGCTTTTTGATGTAGGCGAAAAGCAAAAACTCCCGTGCCCACGAGATTTCTGCGCACGCTAAAGAGCCCCAGGTGGTCAAAATTAATGCGGAGCCCTCCACTACGCCGCGCCTCATCGCCTGCGTTGCGTCGGCGCGTATACAATCAATCAATCGGTAGGTTTGGTAACGAACCTTAAGTTACAGGCATTTGTTTTCGAGGAAGCGGGTGAGAAAAAGCAGTTCGCAGGGTTTTCTTTATTATTTTTAGAGAACGGGCTGGTTTGGATAGGTGGTGATGATAAAAGATTCGGTTAACTTTGGTATATCGAAAACTCCATTATCACTCCATTTAACACAGCGCAGGAGCCACTATGGTGTCCCGAAAATTAACGAAACCTTTTACTAAAGTATGGGCCTATACACACGACGTCGTGTATACATATCTATATGCACGGCTTTGTTAAGTTCTATAAATAAGAAGTCTTCTTTATCTTTCCTGTTTCGATAATGGCCTCAAAGGTAGCATTCCCCTCCAGCCTCAAAATATAATTTGGGCATATATAATAAAGTGAGGGATTGCCTCGAAAAAAGGGTTACCGAAGCGTAGAGCAGTCGGTTGTGTGGACTGTAACGAAATCAGCTTAAAACGTGCCCCTCGTCATTAAATATACTCGATTTCTTTTTCAGGAGCTCTGTGCAAACGGCAACAACTGAAGTAACAACACCCTAGCGCCCTCAAAATACTGTTATAAGTAGAATAAATGGATTCATTGGCATAATAGAGCGATTTCCTGAATTGGATAGAAGCTTTCTTTGTGAGTGTTATGCTGAACGCTACTAAAAAGGGATTGAACTCTGCCAAGTAAAGCAAAATAATGCTTAAAAACGTAATAGACAGTGTGGCTGCCTATAGGGAAAGATAGCCAGGGTAAAAAAGCTCCAAAGAGTAGGGATTTGAACCCAAAGCTTATACGAAGGTCGACTGTCTCGACTTGGCACCATGGAGCTAAGCGGTTTCTTCTTCGCAAGCAATGCATATATTCATTGCCCGCAGCGGTACACCATGTCGAGCGTATAGTATTATTCCATGATAAATTTCTCCTCGTTTTTTTTTTTGCATTGCGGTTCGTAAAGTGTGTACTGAAACGTACAAACCACTAAACTAAATCTATTTCGTTACCAAGGCGTCACGTCTAGCGTCGATGGAAAATGGACCCACCACGTGCATTTCGCAAACGCCAATTACCAATCTTCTTAGAAGAGGTTACAGACGCAGGGACAGAAGGCGTTTCTTCTCGCCTCTCCGGTATGTTACAAAAATCCCCAATGAGCGTTTACTCAACGACATCGTGCAGCTGTTTAAGGGCGCTGTATAAGTGGACGTAAATATGGGACCCCGCATCAAAATAGGCTTACCCGCCGGGGTGGCTGAGTGGATATGGCGTTGTGCTGCTGAGTCCAAGGACGCCGGTTCGATTCCCAGTCAAGACGGCCGCTTATATGATGGAGGCGAAACGGGGAAACGCCCGTGTGTTCGAGATTTCGGTGCACGTTAAAGATACCGAGGATCTGAAAATTAATTGGGTGCCCTGGTGCGCCTCATCGCCTGTATAGCGCCGGTGCGTTAAACCTTATAATCAAACTAAGTCAATCACCGCCAAAAAGGCTTAGTCACATCAGTAACTAAGCGCACAACCTGGTCACAAGAACTATTGACCCCTTTTCAGCTGATCGCTGGACGTACACGGTTCAACAACTGTAGAGCCGCAAGCTGACGAATTACACGAGCTTGGGTGCTTGGGACACCGTCGCATTTAGAGATTTTTGTTCACTTGCGTACATACCAAGCTGCTATGTCCTCTTGTACGCGAGCGCAACAAGTATAAGGAAATGCTTGTGTTTATTATATTGTCGCGTAGCCAAACCTGACGCAGCTGTCTTGAAGGAAAAAACAGTTTATTGGAGCGAACTTGTGCTCCCCTGACAACTAAAGAATGCAGAGGTGGCGAAGCAGCAGTCAATAATGTGACGTGCACAAGCGAGTGTCGGCCAATCGAATGCCTCGCCGTCTCCTCTGCGGGAATTCACGTTTTCGCGCGGGGGCTTCACGAACGATCTAATTAAATCGAGAAGACTGTAGATCAAAAAACGCCATTCTAGGCTTGTAACGTTGGACTCAAACACACTCCCTGTCAAATGAGACAAGCCGTGTGACATAAAAAAGACTGGAACACGCGCTTCAGTTTGGGCACAGATAACACAGCCCGGCGCTGCAGGGCGGTAAAAACAAAACATAAGTAAACAAATCCAGTGCATGGTACGCGGCATTAGTCCCGCTCTAAGAGTGCACCGACCCGACGCTAAAATAAAATGACAGTCCCAATGAACACATAAACAAGTCGTCATTTTGCGCAGTATAGTTTAAGGTGAACCACGTGGAAGACCTCGGGCCGCGTGGGTCGTCGTGATGTTCCGAAGTCACCATTGGGGATCACCTTGTAGATAAGGTGCCCAACACGTTGTAGAATCCAGTAGGGTCCGAAATACCGTCGCAGAAGCTTCCCACTGATTTCGCGCCATCGTCTGGGAGTCCTAACCCATGCACCATCTTCTGGGTGGTACTTGGCCTTTCGGCGTTGGAGGTGGTAGCTTCTGGCATCCATTCGCTGCTGGTCCGTTGTACGAACTCGAGCGAGCTGACGGGCCTCCTTCGCACGCACGCTGAATGTATCCTTAGAAGTCGTCGTTCAGGTCGTCATTCAGGTCGTCGTCTTTTACGTGCGGAAGCTTGACGTCAAGCAACGTAGTTGGCCGTCTTCCGTAGAAAAGCTCTAGTGGTGTCATCTGCGTAGTTTACTGTATAGCCCTGTTGCATGCAAACATGACATACACAAGGACTTTGTCCAATGTTAAACGCCGACGTACATATTCACGACCGTCTTGTTCAGACGTTCTATTAGTCCGCTGGTTTGGGGGTGGTACGCCGTCATTCTTCGGTGATCCGCGTTGCTGTAGCGTAAGATTGCTGGCATAACCCCTGAAGTAAGGGCCGTTCCGCTGTCCGTGATTAGGACTTCCAGGGCTCCATGTCGCAGCACAACTCGGCTTATGAAGAACTTTGCGACTTCTTCTGCAGTCCCCCTCGGAAGAGCGGCGGTCTCTGCGTAAAGCTTCATGTAGTCTGTCACTGCGACATTCCTCTTGTTCTCGGAACATGGCGTAAGTAACGAGCCCAGAAGGTCCATTCCAATCTGTTAGAAGGGCCTCGATGCGACGGCGATGGGCTGCAGAAGTCCGGCGGGTTTTTGAGAAAAGTACCCGTGGGGAGACAAAATTTAGAAGCAAACGCAAGAACTGGTGAGAAGATGTCACGGGCGTATTTAATGCGTCTAATTTCCATGTAATGTTTTTTAGAGATCCTATTTTTTAGAGATGTGAACGTTCAGCATCTCTAGCTTGTCTACGGAAGAAGGTCGATTACATTAATCACGCTTGTTCCGCGCAGACTGCGTGCTCCAATGTAAAAACGCTAGATAACCCCTTTCCACAGGCAACGTGATATCCTCCGGAGCAGCCATGGTGATGAAACTACCAGAAATGGCACACCGGCTTAAACCAAGAACGATGAAACGGCACGAGCGTCACGTATCTTTGCCAGGTGAGCTTCGTAAGATATAAAGAAGGGGCGGGGCTGCTCCGTTTGCCTTGGGTACACTTTTCCGGCCTTCGTCCACAAAAAACTCCAGTTCATCTATCTTTTCTTTCATCGCAAGTAACTTCCTTCCTTGTGTCTCTGCGGCGACCGATCTCTTCAGGAAATTCGTATGCTCGCCATTGTATTTCCCCGAAATATCATTAGGAGAAATCATTAGATGTCTCCTCAAACAGATAAAAAGTGACCGTTGTCATCACCGGCGTCAGCACGAACAGTGCCGAAGTGGCCGCCGTTGTAAATAGAAACCAAAAACAGATTTCGGCACATGTGGGATTTTGGATCAAGACCAGGACACAAGTGCGTTTCCACCACGCTAACTCGGCATGCAGGCATTGCGGTGCGCGCGACGTGACCGGTGAACGTGACAGAGCGTGAGTAGAGCGGGGGCACACGGAGGGAAATTCTCACAGTTGGAAAGCTGCCGCTTCAGTTTCCGCCAGTCTGCCTGAGGGAGTGACTAGCGTAAAAGGACGAAGAAACGAAATGGCGAGAGAGGTCAAAATGATGTCCATTAAAGAAGCATTTGATCATCACAAGGTTTTCGCCTTCTAAGCTCATTAACAGACCCAGGAAATGTCTATTTCGCAAGACATTTTTATTTCGTTTATTGCCTTGACTGCTCAGTAGAGTGCGTGGTAATGAAACTGAAACATGCAATCGTTGTAGAGCGTACTAGGAAATTTACTTCTATAAGGTCATTCATTTTACCCACTGAACATCTCTCAGGAACGTAAGTCTTCTCCTTCTACCAATTTTCATACAGCCGCACGGTTTCTTCGGCCTCTTATGGAACGTTTACATTTGTGTTGCAATGAAGCAAGTGTCTGGCGGACTGTGGTTCCTCTTGCAAATAACACTTTTAAATCTAAGTGAAGCACGAGCTTTATGCTTGTGAAACATGATTTAAAGCGGCAGTGTTACACTAAGCAATACGGCATTTTATGAATGCATGAAGGGAATCTTGTGCTTCAGAACTATTAGTTGTTAATCGACCAGATTTAGGGGAAATCCCCAAGGTGGAGTAAGTGTCTGTGAAGGAAAGTTTGACATCCACCTAAATGCAGCCATACGGCTACAAAGGAAAGCTATACAACTTTCTCAGATACTTCGCAGTTGAAGAAAAATTCGTCCTGGTCCAGGATTTGAACCCGGGACCACTGCTTAACCGGAGCAGTCGCTCTACCAACTGAGCTAACCAGGAGGCTAGTCGTTAATAGCGCGAAAGCGAATTCATCAACAACTCGAAGTGAAGGACAGGTGTTAATCGACCAGATTTAGGGGAAATCCCCAAGGTGGCGTAAGTTTCTGTGAAGGAAAGTTTGACATCCACCTAAATGCAGCCATACGGCTACATGCAGCCATATGGCTGCATTTAGCCAAATGCAGCCATACAGCAATACGGCTACTTACTCCACCTTGGGGATTTCCCCTAAATCTGGTCGATTAACACCTGTCCTTCACTTCGAGTTGTTGATCAATTCGCTTTCGCGCTATTAACGACTAGCCTCCTGGTTAGCTCAGTTGGTAGAGCGACTGCTCCGGTTAAGCAGTGGTCCCGGGTTCGAATCCTGGACCAAGACGAATTTTTCTTCAACTGCGAAGTTTCTGGGAAAGCTATATAGCTTTCCTTTGTAGCCGTATGGCTGCATTTAGGTGGATGTCAAACTTTCCTTCACAGAAACTTACTCCACCTTGGGGATTTGCCCTAAATCTGGTCGATTAACACCTGTCCTTCACTTCGAGTTGTTGATCAATTCGCTTTCGCGCTATTAACGACTAGCCTCCTGGTTAGCTCAGTTGGTAGAGCGACTGCTCCGGTTAAGCAGTGGTCCCGTTTTCGAATCCTGGACCAGGACGAATTTTTCTTCAACTGCGAAGTTTCTGAGAAAGCTGTATAGCTTTCCTTTGTAGCCGTATGGCTGCATTTAGGTGGATGTCAAACTTTCTTTAACAGAAACTAATAGTTCTGCACACGTAAGAACCCAGGGAAAGGCTACGTCAATATTCGGCAGTAGGAGCATGGCGAAAAACATCCTTCTCCGGAAAGTGCTGCAAGGAAAAATGAACGCTGCCGGAATCATTCCAGCAGCGTTAGCATCCGCAACCCAATGCGAGCCAGCGGCTAAACAGGACGTGCAAGCCGACCACAGCAGGGCCCCCAACTCCGCGCCTCTAACGAAATGAGTCCGATGGGAGGCACTGTTTATGGAGCTGCGCGTTCTAGACAAGGGTAGCGACTTCCATCGGGTGGTTCTATCAGACGCCGCCAAATAAATGCCCTACGACGTGGACCTCTGGTTTTCTTTCTGCGAGCCAGGCCGAACGATGCAGCTGCAAGCGCTGAAGTCCAAAAATGAGAACCAATAAGTCCCGCTACTACGATATTCTTGGCGTACAAAACAGAACACCAGAGCGCCAATAACTTCAAATTTGGGCAATACACACTACCAAGTTATCGGTGTTTGTATAGCTCTGCCGTCGGTGCAGGCTCGGTGCTACGGATTCCGAACTTGGTGCTAACTTTTTAGCAGCTGCCGAGTTACAAGCATGTGATAGGCGGTCAGAATCACGCAGATTAATTTGTAAAAGCAAAGCGAAAGAAGAATAAATGTGGGAAAACAGAACCCTTTCTTCTCAGGCAAGGGCATACAAATGCAGTAGCCCTGCACTCAATCACGTTCGTTCTTCTTTGCTTCTTCTCGTGGGTTCCCTGTGCCGGCGTAGAAATCGCTCGTGATTCACGTCTCTCTCTTCCTAACGACAACATGGACGCTCGCTCATACCACATTTTGCCAGTACATCCGTATTTTTTGCTCAGCACAAAGCAGGGTCTAGCCTTCTCTGACATTAAATTCGTAGAATTTCTATTTTCTCGGGCAATGGTGGCGCTAAAAGGAGCTTCGTGCGCTTCCTCGACAAGAGAAGCGCCATCATCTGCAAATATACACAAACATTGAAGTGCAGTTGCCGTAATATCTCCGATTTCCTGCACCAATTGATTTACTGTGGTACCAGTTCTCATTTCTTTGTGGTACCGGCGAAGTATCTGGATTTCTGCATTTCAAATCGTTTCAAATTTATGTACACCACAACTTACTGGTTCACGCTTCAGAATAATGACGGTATTATGGTGCTGACGCCTAAAAGAGCTCCCGATTTGGCCCTGGCAGGGCGACGAGCAGGGTGATGAGGCAGGGCGACGAGCACCTACCATGCAGTGACCTCCGCATATGCACAAAGTGGTGCGCTGTGGTATGAGTTTTTAAGAAAGACGAATCCGGAGTATAGGCAGGTAGAATATATTATCGTTTGCCCCTTACTTAAGGCACCTATCACAAACTCGGAACGTCACGAAGTCTGCTTGAGGGAGGTCAGCAGACAGACAGGGTTACGTGATAGTGTTAATGGGCTTAGATGTTTCAGAAAACATGCACGAATGCAGGCAGAGCAAGTGTAGCCATAGCCGTAACCGAAGGCATAGTCGAGTAAGTTTGTTCACCGGTTTTGTGTCTAATCCTTCTTTGCCTCACCTACGACGCCTCGCTGGTTGTGCTTCCTTGAGGTCGCACTGCAGTGGCCTCTGGCAGGGGCTTCTCGGGCATGTTCTGTGGTGTTTTGCGGAACATGCTACTTCTTTTGACACTTTTCAGCTGGACAGCAGTCATTTCGTGGTGGCCTGCTATAAACGCGTTCCGACACTCTTTGGCTTAACCACCTTTGCAACCACTACTAGCACAACAATGACCCGTACTGTTTTGACTGTTGTCTTGCAACGCATGAATGAAGACGATAGCTGAAATAATAACGCAGTGCGTCCAAGATGAAATCGAGAATTAAAGGGACGATTATTACGGTTTCTAGGTCACAACGCGTTGAGTAATATGACGGCGGCAACAGTAGGCTTCAGTTCAGCGGCTCGGACAGCTTACTTTGACTACGTAGTCATCGCACGTGACCACAGAAATGGCAACAATCATTTAACGACTACGCATCATGCCGGAGACGACGTGAACGATGCAAGTTATTAGAGTTACAATTACTTAGTGTCCACCTGTAAAAAGTTTATGACGGCAGCAAGTATAATGTTTGAATTTAGCTTCCCGGTCAGTTTCCCTCGTTCACATTTTCCTGGAGGGTGAGCACAGAAATGGCTCCTATCATTTCGTGATCGCTGAGTCCGCGATCTTGGTAGTTCACGGATCTAAGAGCTGACGTGGCCCACAAGAACGATCCGGAAAATCACATTTTCTGACACGCAGGTACACACCGTAGCCAGTCGGGGCTGGCCACCACTGCCAGCACGGCCTTCAAATTGCCGTTCTTCGTATGCATTTTCTATGCCTTCCAGCGAATCTTTTTTGTTAACGGTTTCGTGCCTGCACACCGAAATGCTGATTGCTGCCGCAGGATGTTGTACCAATCATTCCACCAACGCTGTGCAATCATTCACATCATCGTCCTCCTTTAATTAAGGCAGGCAACGCTGGGGAAAATCGCGGACCCGAAATTAATAATCCAGCGAGAACGCCAGTGAACCTTGTACGAAAGTTATTCGGCCTCGAACTGTCCCAATCTGCCATTCACGATGAACGTGACTCCATTCGCTCTATCCAGGCTTACATAACGATTGGCGCAGCTTGTATTAGATTCGATAAACAGCGGAGCTGGCGGCTCCTCTCCCTTCGTCGGAGACCCGGATGTTGCATCATCACCAGAAGCAGCAGCCCACAAGATCCACTGTAGGACGAAGATCTCTCACATCGTCCTCCAACGACTCCTGTCCGGCGCCGCTCCAGTCCATTCTTTGCCTCCCAATTTTCTTATTTCTTTTTGATTGAGTAATTGGCCTTGCCCTTTTATAAAGCCGTCTCTCTGTATCCACTCCGTCACTCTGGTGGTGGTGGTGGTGGTGGCCCATAAAGTGGCGCATACCCACTTAGGGGGATTGGCCAAGAAGAGTTTTTTTTATTATTATTAAAAAGAACCAGATAGGCAAAAAGGTGCAGTCGAATAAAGAATTTAGTATATAGGTTGAAGGCCGAAAGAAAACAAGAAAGAGGAGTCAGAGAGCCTGATTAGAATCATTTTAGCAAGGCAGACGAGCCGTCTCTGAAATGAACCAGTGAATAGCTTGACAGACATCCCCATGGCAGTGGCCTAGCTGCGTGCCTCCAAACGACAAAAGCACTGGCAAGGTTAGTGGCATTCCAAGACGCCGCAGGGGAGCCTCCAGCAGCCTTCTTCGGTGATGCGAGAATCGGCGGCAAAAAAGGAAGAAATGCTCATCCGATTCAATTTCATGGCAGAAGTGGCACAAGGGTGAGGTTGTTAGATCTGCCCGGTATATGTACCTATTAAGTGGGGGAACACCACAGCGAAACGAAGTAAGCGAAACTGGTAGTCCACCGATTGTCATTTCGCGAATTACGTGGCCAGCCCTAGTACACTTCTTTTTCTTTATTTCAACGGTGCTACTTTCCAGTTTATTTAGTTTGTTCTATGATTCAAGACGCTCTTTTCCTGTCTCAGTGCTACTCCGATCATTATTCGTTCCATGGCCCGTTGAGCCGACGTAAGTTTGCTTTCAAGTTGTTTAGTAAGGCGCCAGGGTTCCGCTCTATATGTGTTACCATGTTCCCCATGACTGGCAGGCTCGGATCGTTTCGTCCGCACGCTTTCACACCTATCTCAAAGTGGACCGCATTAGCAAGCGGTAGAACCGGCGGCCAAGACCAAAGTCAACGGCCGCACTACGAACCCAAGGAAAATGCTGTGCTACCGGAATGCTATGATAGCTGAATCGTATAGACGCCGGCTCCATAACGCGAGCGACGCAGGTTCGGTTCCAAACACGGGAAGCGTAACTTTTGTTACCAAATGGCTGCACATGGTTTTGTTACCCGCCGCTGGTAACCCCCGTACCAGTCGGGCCTTTGGGGTGACCCAGTGGTTAAGTTGCCGGTTTCTCCGCGGAAAGATCCCGGGCTCGATTCCCGGCAGCTCAATAATCACATATTTTCTTGAGGCTTCGGAGTTTCTGAGTACGACGAACGGACTTGCGTCGCCCTACACAGCTCTGCCTTCAAAATATGATCCGCGGCTTCCCTTGGGCACATGTGCTCGTCCGCACCCCCCCATCCTTCTTTCTCCGCCCCCTTCCCACAAAAAAATGAAACAAGCGAGTGTAAGCAGCTACTTCTGGAGTCTACCACTGCTCCAGAAATCGCATGTTCGTCTTCTAAAAAAAAGACAGCTCGCTGAATAACGCGATAATGAAAGCCGCGTGCTCCGATCAAACCAATTATTTCTTAGTTCTACTACTAATAATAATAATGATTTGTTTGGCATGAAGGATACATGATTCAGGAGACCTGCAGAAAAAGCTGTCGTGATGCCAACTTGACAAAGCCGCAGGCCCCCCTCCCCCCTTCCCCGAACACATGAACACATGGCAGCAGATGTCACACTTTCATAACAATATTCCGGATCATACGCGTGAACTAAACAGGTCTACGACAAAAAGAAATATTCACTGTGTATGTGGGATAAAACGAAACGTGTAGTTCTTGAAGAAAAAATCAATTTCAGAAATGCGAAAAATGTAGGCGCATTTCCCTGTAAAAAAAGGAAACATACGCGTGATACATAGGAGTGAAGCATACGAGCAGATCTACGAGAAAAATGAGCAATCGACACTTTAAAGATATAATACCAATTAAATTAATTAATAATTTATTATCAGTAACAATAGCTTAAATATTAATTAAAGATGATAGTACCAACCTTTACATGAATATATTGGAGACAAAAATTGCTTTTTTCTCTGGCACCACCCTAAAGTTAGTGATTCAGACAAAGAAACAGGGCAGCGACTAGGTCGCTATCGCGCTTGCAAAATGCTCCCAGGCATCGTTAGGCAGCCCATCACAAAAGAAAATTTAAGATTATCCGGGCTCTTCTACGCAACTCAAGTGCTCACCTTTTTTTTTTTATTCGGAAGGCTATTCAGCACGCGAGCACGTCGCAAGGCAAAAGTTACAAAATCACTTTTGACACATTCGCCACCAATAAGAAGCAATATATTTAATATGCAGTCACTGATTGCGTTTTCGGACTGACCGCTTATCGATCGCCACGCGCTCGTATCCCATCCTAGCGTGAGAAGCCTCCAAACGACTGAAAATATGCAAACCTACCCCTAAGCACAAATCCGAAACCGTTCAGAGCGGTATAACGATAGGCGATTTCATTAACATGCATCGCTTGCATGCTGCTAAAACACGTACTCCGCTTGCAGATCGCAACTTGTCTGGGCCGACCTTTGTTCCTTTCTTTTGTAACCAGCACGGCTTCCGGCGTGGAATCTTGTGCGAGACGCATCTCTACGAAATCTTGAGCGATCTTAGTTTTAACTTGGACTCTTCCTTTCAAACCAACAGGATGTAAAATTAGGGCAGCATTCTGAGTCCCTCCACCACCCTCTTTCGTCCTCCATTCGGCTGAGGTGAGAATGCCGCAATGGTTGTGCGTGGTAAACCGATTTCAAGGCCCTCCTCGAGCGGCTGCTCGAGTGGGGGAAGGACTCAGAGTACCAGGGCTAGACTTTCCAAAAGCTTTCCTGTATTCGCCCCGTAGGCGTCTAATATCTCAAGTTTCCTTTCTCAGCATTGATCTATTATTTCAACCACAAATTGAATGTATGTAACTTACTGTAGGCCAGAGTCACCAATCAACCACTGTCGATGTAATTTCTGCTGTTCCAGAACGCTATAACCTATATCCTCTGCTATGTGTAATGTTTAATAAACATATTCCAGACGACACTTTTTCGCAATCCGCAGTTTAGTAGATGGCTCGTACCTTATCGTCGCATGTCACGTTGTGCTGCATTATAGCGTGAAATACACCATTCTGAAAGATTACTTATTCATGACTAAGTAATCCTTCAGAATGGCGTATCAACCATACATAAACGGTGCACACTAAATGACGCAACATACCACAAAATGTAATTTTATACATGTGTAGTAAAAGCGCAATACCACGTCGTTCCAAAACTCGTTCACCTTGAAATTTCTGAACCAGATTCAAGCATACCTTTATTATGGCGTAATTAGTCATTTCAAGCAGGCTAATATGGAGTGATCGCATACTACAACTAACCACTGCCTCAGCAAAAACATTTTGGTACGCCAAAAGATTTCTCACCTTCTGTCCATCGGAAATGGGAAAACTATAGCACATGAAACACTCGTACCTAATAGATTTGAATACGCATCTGAGATTTGGAACCCTCATTTAATTATTTCGCTCACTAGAACCAATTCAGGATTGCCGGGCTAGATTTAATACAAAAAAATAAATCCCTGGCTCAAGTATAAGCAACATTAAGTTAGCTCTTAACCACTCTGCCTTCAAAATTGTCACAACGTTTTTCGGTTCTACCTTCTACCCGAATAACTGCTCTTTACAATACAGCCTGTTCGTCGTGCCTCCTTTTTACCCCATTACGTTTTCAGTGCCGACATGGTAGAGCTAATGCTTTTAATAAATATTTATTGCCCGTATTCATTGAAGAGGGAAATAACCTGTATGAATCCATAATCATGGAACGCAGCCCCTTAAGATAACAACGCTTATTCAGGTATAATTATATTTGTTGTTGGATTTGTAACTGTTCGAGTTCCTCCAATCTGTATATATTTGCTCCAGTTGTGACTGTTTTGATTAGGAACACATCTCACGTTATGATTTGTGCCTTCTCTTATTGTGGAATTTTGTACTTGCCCCTCCGCTTATGAAATGCCCTGCAATGGGCCTTTAACGGTACAAAAAACATAACAAAAAAAAAAAAACGAAGGAAGTTGAAGTTGACACTAACGCGCAAGTCTTGAAGTAGCGAAGCTGTGCGCAACCTTCACGACCACCCGGACCGTTCAAGTTTACGATTGCAGCCGATTTCCTTCTTCGCTGCTGCCGCAACGACCTGTACTCGATCATTGTTGCCAAATGTGTGAGCTTTCTTCATTTTTTTTGATGTTATGACCATTGGAAATCACCTTGGAGGGGTGTACGCTATCCCCTGCCTTCCTCGTTCCGACCAACTCTTGTCACGATAACAGCGAACACAGGAGGTTTTTTGGGGCAATCTTGCCGAATCTCCCAAGTGGGTATGCTAGCCTCGCAATCGCGTCCGATTACGCTTGGCGGTCGCGCGAGGCACGACACACGAGCGCTCGGCATTTTCTTCGTTTTTAACTGCCGGGCGGTCGCTGCAATATTGGCCGATCCCCGTAAGTGGGCATGCTTGGTTTGACAAGCGTGCGCAGGGGACGCTGGGCGGCCGTCTCGAGGCAGGCACACACGAGCGCTCCGCATTTTTTTGGTTTTGTTAACTGCCGGGCGGTCGCCACGAAGCCCACGCGCATGTGCGCGTGCTCGTCAATTTCTTGGTATTTTTAACTGAGGACACGGACGCAAAAAATTACGATTTGCTAAAGAGCTTCGCTCTTAATAAATAATGCCGCTTATAATTGCTGCCTCACGTGCACAGCAGGTCATTTCTGTCAGCTTCTTCTGCGGGAACTGCACTTTCTGTAGAGTTTTAGGCAAGCGGGCCGTGGTAGCATGGTTGCCGTACCCGGTTCACAGAAAGGGAGAAAGTGAGGGTAACTTCAGCACGGGCACTGCGCTGCAATACCCTCTCCAGTGAGCGACCCTACTGAATAAATTTTTACAGCACGTTGAGATGGTATCGCGTGTGGCGCGACGAAGAGCGTTTAGATCTGATTGAGGTGTGTGTGAGTGAGCCTGTGTGATTTCAAAATGGCCCCCCACCTTTTCTGAAGCAATTTCGCAACACGTCTTGTGATTTTGTCTTCGTTCCTTTTGCAGGCCACTAGTTAATAGATTGATAATTTTTTGAGCTTGACATAATTCAAGAATGTATCCAGATACCACCTAGTGAAGGATCTGATAGAGTATCCATTGAGAGAGATGCAGGAGATAAATTCAATACCATGGGTGATACCAGTACTAGTGAGAGGTATACCGAAATCCTATAGGAGAGCTTAAAGAACGCGTATACCTAAACTAGAACTTTTAGTCGGCGTCCTCAACCGTAACGGAGATCTCACTCACTCGAAGGCTTACAAGTGATCTAATCTAGTCTAAAACGAGAGATGTAAAACTAAGCGATTTGCATCCATCCAGTCGACGTTTTCGAGTGCCTCATGGTTTAGCCAGACTGCGCAGGTTCCGATAAACTGTTATGCCATCAGTAGCTACTGCTAAATATCGCGCCTTATAGTGTACAGCCTTGTTTAAGACAAATTCCCTTAAAACGTCACGGAAGCCAGGACTGTTCACAACAAGAGGAAATTTAATCGCAGTGTGTGAGCAGCTGCCTGTTGACATTAATTAGATGGTGCTTGTCAGAGCCGAGAGCCGCGATTCATGAAACTAAATAAAGACCTAAGAGCAGGAGGCTAAGCCACAAAGCATAATGTGTCGATGAGGACAAAATGCGGTCACTGACCAAGTCAAAGTGAAAACACAGTTTCGGTGTTTTCACCTTGACTTGGTCAGTGACCGCATTTTGTCCTCTTCATGATAACTGACCAGACGAACTTTCGTCGAACTCTTGACTACATAATTTCTCGAGTTGCCTTTCGGCGGGTCGGGGCTCTCGTGCAATGGCAAAACACTCGTCCGTTCCAAATTAGAATACGCATGCGCCATATGGGATCGTCACCAAACTACGCTCACCCTGGCTCTAGAATCTGTTCAAAACCGTGCCGCTCGTTACATATTGTTACAGCGCAGTTTCTACGAAGGACATTGTCTTTGGGGTTTCTAATGGAAAGGGATTGACCAAGCCCCATGTGGTTTTGGTAGAAGAGGAGGTTGAGGTGGTGACTGTTCCGGCCGCTTCCCGATCGGTTCGCTTGGCCCTTCCCGGTCCACACAACTGTAAATAAACCCATTCCATCTATCAAGACCGTGTCACGTGGTGGAGGTGCTGGGTAGCAACGTCCTGGACCCTGCGGACTCAGCGGAATCCTGCGTTCTCCGTCGGAGTAGGCGAATCACCGGCTTGCCCGTGGACCCGGCTGACATGGCGCCGCCCCGGAATGATGAAAACTCTTCCCCAGTGGTGGTCAACGGTTGGCACCAAAAGGAACCACGCTCGTTCTCTGGGAAGGATGGCGATGATGTCGAGGATTCGCTCAAACACTACGAAAGGGTGAGCAAATACAATCGCTGGGACACAGCCGCGCAACTAGCCTATGTAGTGGTGTATCTCGTCGAAACAGATTTGACCTGGTTTGAAAACAATGAAGCAAAGCTCACGACATGGGCGAGCTTCATCGAGGAGCTGAAGAAATCTTTTGGCGACCCCATTTCCCGCCGCAAAAAGGTCGAGCAGACGCTGGCGCAGCGAGCACAGGTACCGGGCGAGACTTGTACGGCATACATACAAGAGGTCCTTAAACTCTGCTCTCTTGTAAACCCGAACATGACTGAGGAGGACAAGGTGGGCCATTTGCTAAAAGGTATAGCGGAAGACGTATACCACTTCTTGATTGCAAAGGAAAACCTAGCCTCTGCAGCAGACGTGGCCAGCTACTGCCGCACATTTGAAGCTCTCAAACTTCGGCGGATTTGCCCCAAATTTGGCCGTCTTCCAAACGTTCCCACTGTCGCTAGCGTGGACACTGGTCCATCTGAGGATATCGCACCCTTGGTTCGCCGTATTATACGGGAAGAACTAGGGTATCAAGTTCAAGCGTACACCGCCGGTCCGCCTGCCTATTCGGGGCCTCCTGCAAATTGCGTGTTCCACCAGTGCGCCGTTCACGAGCCTTGCCTTCAAGTACCGGCACCCAGACCACAACTCCGCTACACAGAGCCCTGCGGTACGTTTCCACAAGATGGCGTCAATGTTCAGAGCTTCCGAGCGCCATCCCGGCGACTGGGCTACGAGAACGAATGCCGTAGAGTAGTCGCTGGCTACCCACGACAACAAGTCGAACCAGCCCGCTACCGGCAACAAGGCGACCAAGACCGCAATCGGGAACCACCTGTTTGCTATTTCTGTGGCGTCAGTGGGCACATCGCTCGCTTCTGTCGCCGTCGTCAGCAGCAAGCTCCGCGGCTCTTTGCTCCTTCTTCACCCAACCGACGGGAAGGCGCAATCCACCAGCATCCCCTTTTCCACTACCCGACTCCGCTCACCAACCGCAGTGCGTCTCCCGCCGTCTCTGACCGTAGCATCACACCACCGCTTCGCCAGGGCCGGTCGCCGTCGCCTCGCCGCCGGTCCGTGCCCCCGCCGCTGGCTGGGGGAAGCTCGACTAACGGACGGACTTGACGCCCTGACCGGTAAGCGCTTTTCACACCATGGCATCACACCAGAACGCAGTCACGCTTGCCACTTTAAATGTGGTAAGTCTAACCTCACAGAAAAGGAAACATTGGCTAGTTGACCTCCTGAATGAAAAAAAAATAGATGTGGCCTTTTTACAGGAAACCAAAATTGCCTCTCGAGAGGACGCTCAAAATTTTGTACGATTTTTCGGCCACCAGTTCTGGTGTTTTTACACCCTCACACCCACCCGAGCGGGTGGTACCGCAATTCTAATCCGGAAACACGAATTCTTAACAGTAATCGACTGCGAGCTGGCGAAGGACGGACGCTTTTGTTCCGTCGACGTCCTGGTGGGAGGGGAGCTTACACGCTTTGTGTGCGTCTATGCGCCTAATGATACGCAGGCGCGGACCGACTTCTTCTCTTCTATTCGGGACATCCTAGTGGTCCCGGGCCGTGTTGTCCTAGCGGGCGACTTTAACTGCGTTGTAAACGCCAGCGACAGAGCAGGTGCTAAGGGTGTAGTGGACGCGTCAGCGCGGATTTTGAAAGCGGTCCTTCGAGAGGGCGACCTGGCTGACGTGGCCCTTCAGCGTGGGTGGTCAACCACCCGCTTCACTAGATGGCGAGGCACGTCACAGGCCCGCCTCGACCGGATTTACTTGACGGGGGACGCGCTGCCATTAGTGATCGATTACGCCGTCACTCCTGTCGCGTTCTCGGACCACGGCTTGGTGACATGTACCATCCGAGCTGAGCGTGAAATCAGAAAAAAAGCCGGCAGCCGTTGGCTGATGAACTCCACGGTCCTCGAACACGCGTCCTTCGTCGATCGCGTAAGAGGTGAAATTGAAGCAATGAGCACTGCGCCCATTGATGGAGCTGCGTGGGAGCGCTTCAAACAGCATGTCAAAGATGCAGCAATCACAATCGGGCGACAAGAGGCGAGAGACAGAAGGGCGAAAGTAAATCGACTGGTGGAGTGCCTGCGCTCCCTCGTGGAAGCGGACGAGGAGAGGCCGGGGGAATTCTCTGAAGACATCCGTAACGTGAAAAACGACATCCGCGCTGAGCTCGAAAAACGGTATTGGGGGGTCTTGTGCGGAGCAGGGAGCAACGAGTGGAGTCCGAGGCACAGCCATCGAAGCTTTTCGGCGCCTTCGAACGAGCAAAGACCGCCACTAAAAGGATTCCCGAGGTGAACCATGCCGGTGGTCTTGCTAGTGGGAGCGAGGAGGTGGAGACGGCCTTCAGTGAATACTAGGCAAGGCTGTTTTCCCCGCACGCTCATCTTGAGGCTCCTCCACCGGAAGTCACAGGCGCGCTGCCAACGGTTGCAGAGGACGTAAAGGCCACAATAAACGAACCCATATCGGTAGAAGAGGTCAAGCGCGCGATCAAGAAACTCTCAAAGAATAAGTCACCGGGGCCTGACGGCATAATCTCGGAATTCTATCAGGTGTTTCGTGAAGAGATCAGCCCGGTATTGGCGGCGGTCTTTGAAAACATCAAAAGCACAAAACTGCTACCACCCTCCATGCGGAGCAGTAACTTAGTACTCATTCCCAAAAAAACCTCCCATAACACAACACCCAACGTGGAAGACTTCAGGCCTATCAGTCTTCTTTCCACCGACTATAAAATCCTAGCCCGCATCCTGGCCCAACGCCTCGAGACAGCCCTCAGTAGTGTTGTGGGTCCTCACCAGACGTGCGGGTTTAAGGGACGCTCCATCAACACCAACCTGCACCGCATGCGGACCATCTGTGAGGTGGCGGAATCAGGCATTCACCCCTTAGCTGTCCTACAACTCGACCTTAAAAAGGCCTTCGACCAGGTTGACCACGCCTTCCTGTTCACGCTCCTCGGTCAATGTGGGGTAGGGGATACAATGGTCGAGTGGATAAAAATTTGCTACACCGCCATCACCACCAGCATCATCATAAACGGGGAGGTGGGGGCGCCCATCGACATCGGAAGGTCAGTCAGGCAGGGCTGCCCTATGTCCCCGATCCTTTTCGCATTGTATATTGAACCACTTTGCAGGATGGCAATAGCGTCCAAGTCAACCAAAGGTTTGGTTCTCGGCGACGAAGAGCTCAAGGTGTTGGCCTATGCGGACGATGTTGCGTTTGTGTGCTCCTCGAGAGAGCAGGCAGGGGAGGTCGTCGCACTGGCTGAGGCATTTTGTCGATTCTCGGGGGCCCAACTCAATCTTTTGAAATCAGAGGGCGCATGGCTAGGGGAATGGCCCACCAAACCACAACAACTCTACGGAGTTCGATGGAGGGAGGGCATCACCCGCTACCTCGGGGTAAACCTAGAAAACCGCACAGCCACCGCCCCCAGGTGGCAGACGAAACTGGCAGCTGCTGGAAGGAACTTGGAACCCTGGAGAGCGCGACATATTGCCCTTTTCTCTAGGGCACATGTCTGCAACGCCGTGGTATACCCAGCCATCTTGTACGCGGCCCGAGTCTCGACCATTGACGCAGGCTCAGTGGCCAAGTTACATCGGTTGTTCGCTGTTTTCGTCTGGCGATCCACGTATGAGCCCATGCGCCGCACCAACGTTTTCTGGAGCGCTGAAGCCGGGGGGCTAGGGCTCGTTAATTTAGAGCTTAAACTAACCGTGCAACGATTTTTGTACTTCCGAGATCACCGAGATGGCTTCCTCCAGGCGGCAGTGCAAAATGTAGGCGCGTTGCACCTCGCCCCTTGGCTCGCAACAACAGCGGAGCTCCTAGGTGGTGCCCGTGCAACAGGTTTTTACAGAGAAGTGGCGGGGGCGGTGGCCCTCTTACAGGAGCGCTTCTCGTGGGAATACCTCTGCTCAGTGAAACCAAGGAAGCTGTATTGGGACCTCGTAGAGCAGACCCTCCCACCGCCCATGTACCGCCTGCCACCCCTTGGTCGGCCGAAAAGTGACGTCCTGCGGCGAGTACGGAAGCTCCCTATCCCGACTGGCTCGAACGACTTTTTCTTCCGCTTTCACACGTGTATACTGCCTACAAAGGCAAGACAGGAGGAACGCGGTTTTTTTTTGCCAGGAGGGGCCAACTGTCTGCTGTGCGGAGGGAGGGAAACTGCCGAGCACATATTCATGGACTGTAACACGGCGTTCTACTTCTGGGATGAGCTGCAGTGCTCCTTCAACACGCGCTGGAGAATCACTTGGACAAATCTGAAGTTCCTAGACGCGGCCTCGGAACGCCCGCTCCTTCGCGACTGTGTCCACGTAATAGGGCTCCACTCGCTATGGAGGGCGAGAGTCGACGCCGTCGAATGTACTGAGCGCCCCCGACCGGCGTGGCGACACTTCGTCCAAAAGGCACAATGGGCAATTGCCGCCCTCGACGGGGATGAGGCAGACTCCGAGCTACGCGACGCACTGGAACGGGGAACGCGAGCACTCATGGATTTCAAGTCACAACAGCAGAGGAGATGGGACGCAATTTGAGGGCTAGCCCCGGGTAACGCTGGTGTCCAGTTATACCAAGAAATGGCTTTACCCAAGACCTCTGATTTCTCCCTTCCCTCTATCCCGTTCACTTCAAACTTTGTGCAATGACACAGTAGCCCTGTTGGCAACCTCTCTTGCTTAAGTTTCACAAACGCTCTGTGACTTCGCGGACAATACTCCCCGATTGGCTTACAGTTACTTGGCAAAGCATCCTGACCCTCTCCTCGCATGATAGCCGATCGCCTCATTTTTATGTTTAAGTGGAGCCATGTTCTGATGCGCTCGGAAACCACTGTAATCACTGCATACTGTTCTGTATATATTTGTAAATAAAGTTATTGTTACCAAAAAAAAAAAAAAAAAACGGCCGACAGGGGTGAGGTCGCGGAACGGTCGGTTTTACCAAATCCCCTGTCAGTAGTGATGGTAGAGAACAAGGTGTGTATTTGTGTCGACGGTATGAACGCAACTGCTTTGGTGGATACTGGTGCTAGTGTGTCAGTGATGAGCTCGTCATTTAAAGATCGCCGTGGACATAAAGTTATGTTTGAGTGGGATGGAACTAGACATTTCCGCGGGGTTGGTGGTGAGCCTTTGCGGGTAGTTGAAATTATCTCGGCAGACGTTGTGCTTGGCGGAGACACCTTCAGAACTGAGTTTACCGTATTGGAGTACGCAACGCACGATGTCATTCTCGGTATCGACTTTTTGAAGGAATGAAGGAATGTGGGGCAAAGTTAGATTGCGGTGCTGGAGAGATTTCATTGCGGAGTGTATTGCCTGTCTGTATCGAGCAAGCCACCGAACCCGGCCGAGGAGTGTTCGCTGTTGCCGATGATACGCTGCCGACGAACATGGCTGCCTTCTATGGCAGCCATGTTCGTTCCCGTGAAGTGCAGCCAAATGAGCAAGGGTAGCCCATGTGTGGCGTTAGTTGAGCCCGAACTGAACACAGCGATGAAGAAAAATGTGTTCGTACCTCGGGCTTTGGTTCATGCGGAGGGTGGCTTTACTCACCTGTGGACAGTGAAAGCAAGCTCAGAATCCGTACTTCTCCCTCAGGGCCTCACGCTCGCCAGTTATGCCAATCATTCAGATACTTCACTGGACGCTATTTCTATGGCTTGCGCTGCGACTAATGTGGAACCGGACTATACAGCCAATTTCGTCAAAATGGCTAACAAATCGTTGCCGTCTGAGCAACGACACGCATTGCAAAAATTGCTGGCTCGGCACGCTTCAGTGTTTGATTTTGCGCAGGGTAAATACCCTCCTGCGCCGCCAGAGTCTCGGACGCAACATCGAATTTACACCGGCGATGCACCACCCATCCGGCAGAAACCTTACCGCGTGTCTCCTGCTGAGCGCAGCGCTATAAATGAGCAGACTGAGGAAATGCTCCGGAACGGTGTAATTCAGGAATCTACCAGCCCATGGGCCGCTCCTGTAATACTGGTCAGAAAGAAGGACAACACGTGGCGATTTTGCATTGACTACCGTACACTTAATAATGTGAAGAAGAAGGACGTCTACCCACTTCCGCGAATTGACGACGCCATCGATTGTCTGCATTCTGCCTCCTACTTTTCGTCGGTTGATCTTCGATCGGGCTACTGGCAGATTCCTATGCACCCGGACGACAAGGAAAAGACAGCATTCGTCACACCAGATGGCTTGTTCGAATTTAATGTTATGCCATTCAGCCTGTGCAACGCGCCCGCAACATTCGAAAGATTCATCGACTCTGTCCTTCGGGGCCTGAACTGGGAAGTCTGCATGTGTTATCTAGATGACGTCATAATTTTCGACCGGACATTCAACGAGCATAACCAGCGGCTTGATGTTGTTCTACAGCGCATCGCGCAGGCTGGCCTGGTCCTGAACTCGAAGAAGTGCCATTTCGGAGAGCGCCAGGCGCTTGTGCTCGGCTTCCTTGTTGACAACGATGGTATCAGGCCTGACCCACAAAAGATTGCTGCGGTTCGTGACATTCAAAAACCCCGGTCACTTAAGGACCTGCGGAGCTTCCTTGGACTGTGCTCCTACTTTCGTCGGTTTATCAAAGACTTCGCCAAGATCGCCTGTCCCCTCACAGCTGTTCTTCGTAAAGACACCCCGTTTGTGTGGACTCCCGAATGTGATTCGTCTTTCACGGAGTTGAAGCGTTTGTTGACATCCGGTCCTGTGTTGCGCCACTTCGACCCCTCGGCCCCCATTGAGATCCACTCAGACGCCAGCGCCATTGGTGTTGGGGCTGTGCTGGTCCAACCGCATGGAGGTTCGCATAGCGCTGTCGCCTACGCAAGTCGTACCCTCTCGAAAGCAGAGCGCAACTACACGGTGACACAACTAGAATGCCTTGCGATGATTTTCGCCATTCAGAAGTTCAGACCCTACATTTATGGACGTCATTTTACCATCGTAACCGACCATCACTCCCTGTTCTGGCTTGTCGGACTACGCGACCCCTCGGGTCGACTTGCTCGCTGGTCTTTAAGGCTGCAGGAATTCGATTTCGCTGTTGTCTACAAGAGCGGGCGCCGCCACACCGACGCTGACTGTTTGTCACGCCTGCCTCAACAAGCGCAGCTATTTGAGGAAGAACACCATGCCGATTCCTTAGCTTCCTTCTCGACCACACTCCCCGATGCACTCGTGTTTCAGGAAGAGCAACAAAAAGATTGCAGCTTGCAGCCATTTTTTGTCTCAGCACAGGCGTCTCAAGCGTCGACTTCACCGTTCGTCGTCCGAGATGGCTTGCTCTGGAGACGGAATTATTCGTCCGATGGTGCTCGCTTTCTGCTTGTCGTGCCTGAGAGCCTCCGGCCTGTCGTCCTGCATGCTATGCACGACGACGTCATCTCAGGACATCTTGGTTTTGCCCGCACGCTTTACCGACTCCGTCAACGTTTCTACTGGCCTCGCCTCCGAAAGACGACGAAGCAGTACGTCGCCGGATGTCAGGTGTTCCAGCGCTACAAGCATCCCATAGCTCCTCCTTCCGAGCCTTTGCATCCGGTGCGTCAACCAACGTCAGCTTTTGAAAAAGTACGAATTTACTTGCTCGGTCCGTTTCCCAAGTCGGTGGCAGGGAATCGATGGATACTTGTCTGTGTCGATTACCTGACAAGATATGTGGAAACGACTGCTCTGCCATCCGCTACAGCTTCCGAAGTCGCACACTTTTTTCTACACTTCATCATACTGCGCCATGGTGCCCCCCGGGTGGTTATAAGTGATCGCGGACGACAATTCACAGCGGATATCGTCGAAGAGCTCCTTCGTCTTTGTGGGTCACAGTACCGACACAGCACGCCATATCACCCACAAACCAATGGCCTTACTGAGCGCACAAATCGTACAATGACAAACATGTTGGCCATGTACGTATCCTCAGATCACAAAAACTGGGACGATGTGTTACCCTTTATCACATACGCTTACAATACCGCTAAGCACGAGGTCACGGGATACGCACCTTTCTTTCTTTTATACATGCGACTGCCAAGTAGCTTCCTCGACACTATCCTGCCCTTTTCCTACCATGAAGATGTTTCCATAGCGCAGACTCTCTGTCGTGCTGAAGAGGCGCGCCGCCTTGCCCGACTACGGACTTTGACGTCCCAGGCGAAGACTAAGGCGCGATATGACCGACGACACGCACCAGCTTCGTACTTTACTAGTGACCTTGTCTAGCTCTGGACGCCGCTACGCAAGCGTGGTTTCTGTCAGAAGTTTTTATCAACCTATACCAGCCCGTTTGTAGTTGTGCGAAAATTAAGCGACCTGAATTATGAAATCGCTAAAGTGATGTCCCAAGATCGTCGGTCCCGCAAAACTCAAGTTGTTCACGTCGGCCGCCTGAAGCCTTGCCAACCCCCACAACTTCAACTCGCTCAGTGAGCTTCGTCTCGCCCCTGGGAAGTGTTACAGCGCAGTTTCTATGACGGACATTGTCTTTGGGGTTTCTAATGTAAAGGGATTGACTAAGCCCCATGTGGTTTTGGTAGAAGAGGAGGTTGAGGTGGTGACTGTGCCGGCCGCTTCCCGATCGGTTCGCTTGGCCCTTCCCGGTCCACACAACTGTAAATAAACCCATTCCATCTATCAAGACCGTGTCAATATTATCATCTTATTCACGTCTTGCCAGTGTCTCATCGATGAAAAGTACGCTTAATCTCACCAGCCTTTCACACCGTCGCAAATGCTCTCGTCTTTGTTTGTTTCACAACATTTATCATCACAACCGTACTTTAAAGGATCAACTTATCACTCCCCCTCGTTACGTGTCATCTCGAATTGACCATTTCAGTAAAGTTGGTGTACCATATTGTCGTACTGATATGTATCATGAATCATTTATCCTCAAAACCAGCGCAGAATGCAACCGCCTCACTCCCACCATCGCTGCCATCATTGATGCCACTCTCTTTAAAGCAGCCATTCACTACGCTTCTTGTTGAATCGGTCTTTTGTTCTTGATTTCTGTTTCTATGCCGTTTGTGTAAAACAACTGCACCTTAGGTACGTATCTTACCACTCCTTTCTGTTACCACTCCTTTCTGTTATTTTCAAAAAATAAATAATTAAATAACTAACTTGGAGGGCACGCAATGGAAAGTGCCTTGAAAAGTGATAAAACATGGGTTGCTGCAGCCTTAGCCCTCTCGTTATGAGGAAGTGCGTAAAAAATAAGGTGAGGTTTGCACTAGCCGGATTAATTAAGTAGGAGAAAGGCCATTGTTTACATTTAAACAAAAAAAAATTATCTCCAGTGATGCCCTTCTACCCGGTCAAACGTTGCGCCATCTGAACTGTCGTGGTGTTATTGGACTGAGTTTAATAGAGGGGGAGATCACAACCACGGCATGAATTACTTGATAACCATGCGCGCATTCTGCGTTCTCCCGGGTTTTCTTACTAAACGCTAAAACGAGACGTTATGGGTTTTGAAAACATCACTTGTACAGACGTGTAATGGGTTACATTATTACCTCTGCACCATTCCACCCTCAAATATGTACGACATTTAATTGCGAGTACTTTGAAGCGGATACAGCATTTACAAACGCAAAGCCTGAGATTGTTCGGAATTTCAAGCTTTCAGACTTTGTGGTTGGAAAATATAATTTCATCCTGATACACACGCCCGACATGAAGAGGGGACCTAGAATCAAGAAGACAGCCTGGGGGGAGGGGTATTGAAAATGAAACGGACGCGACATTAGCGGCAACAGGTATGCGACACATAATTTAATGCTCATGTAAACATAGCCACGCCAATGAAAAAAAAAAAACGCCCGTGTGTATACTCCCAGCCGTGAAACGAATTCCTGCTATTTGGTTCTTTTGTAGTGAACAAGCACTGCTGTACGGCTGAACAGCAACACATTTTTGAACAATTTCTATTAAAACATGCGCTGAAATTACTCCCATGCACCTAAACATCGAATATGAGGGACATCATAACAGGGGCCTATGAAATACCGTCAGCTCGTCGTGGCTCCTTAACGCGCGAGTGATTCAACCTAAGACTACAGAATACGTCAAGGTGGGGTTCCGTCCTTTTGCAGCAAAGGCTATGATATGTTATCGATTCTCACAAACTTCCTTGAATTGTTCGAAAGAAACTCCAGCTCTGAAGAGCACTTCATGTGATGTATCTACCAAGATCTTTATTCCTGGCGCTCCTAAAGACGTCGTATATTTAGAACTGCAACCATAACAGTACACATGTATATGCAGGACTTGGCCGCTTGCCGTAGATTAGAAAAAAAATTCAGTTGAGCGAAACACCAAGAAGGAGCGACGTAGTGGTTCCATACGGTGGCAACAATTACCTGACGAGTGCGCACTGTAAGCACCACCAGTTTAGCCAGGAATTATTTGGCGAAGAACAACAACCCTCAACAGGCAGGAAGAACTTGTAAGACAGCAGTTACAGAGCGTTTATAACAACCGCGAAGTAACAGGTCAAGTAACTGCGGTCGCATATGCGGTTCCCTGCAGCCTAGGGAGGCAGGCAGCCATTGTTATCCCGCGGTGCCTCTTTTCCATGAAGAATGGGTGGACACTCCCACGGGGACATTCTCCGAGGCCCATGCGGGCAGCCCGCTGGCTGCACGCCACCATCGACACCCGTATCATTGTTCTTCTAAACGAAAGCGCTCAGCAGAACTGGCCTAATCAGGGAGCGCTCATTTCGAGAGGTCATTTACTCCGTACAGACATCGGTGCCTGATTCGCTTAGCATCTGCAGACTAATGGACCTTGGCTACTTGGCTGAAAAGCTTTAATTAAGTTCTCTCGGATTGTGTTTCAAGCAGAACGTCCGCAACGGCGCAAATTGAAACGTATCCGCGAGTTCATGGCCCCGCAAGGGATGCTTTTTTCTAAATTCTGCTAAGTAGTGGCAAAGAAACATTGTGTGAGCGTCCGTAATCAACATGGACGACTGAAAGCATTTTTTATGTGTGGTTACTGCGAGTTTGTGAGAAGATTCGGTTACATCCTCATCGACGAAAATAGGCCTTCATGACGGGTATGCAACGGGATACGTCTGTTCTTGATATTGGTTAGCAGAGCGGGAATTCTTGTTTTTCTACATAATGGTTACTCCCATTAGTATTGTATCTCTCCATTGGGTTCACATTCAGGTTTTGTAAAAGTAAAAACAGGCTTTTTGCTTCACAAAGACGAAAGGAAAAACTAACATCGTAGAAAAATATTTCTCCTCCACACTGCTTACAAAAATATAAAAGCAAATGTTCCACGTTCCACTGAAACTTTTCACGGGTACCCGTACACTGTCACAAAATCAAAATATGATCTCAGGAGAATTGACTTATCAGGGTTGGCCCTCATTGAGCGCCATTGAGCATGAAAGGATTATCGTAAAGGGTTACCGAACAGAACGCTTTTGTGCTGGATGCTATTTGAACACCTCAATTAGGAGGGCCCCAAATGCAACAGGACGGCACAACATTCCTGAAATAACAATTGCTGTTATTTGGAAGTATCCACAGCGTCCATAATGTTTCTTGCACACGCCGCTGTTCAAGCTCCGTTATTGCCGCGGTACCAAAGCTGTTCAGGTTATACTGGTTTGACCTGTGTTCAAAACTTTACGTCTACCGAACTCTGATTTTTTTGTTGAGCGAAATAGTTATTTTAAAACATTTCTGGACTAATCATTTCAAACCGTTGTATATCCCTACGCGCAGCCTCCGACAAAAGAGCCCTACTTCATTCCACGTTGCAATACAAGTTGTGAACGTACAACGACACTACTATGTTCCGGCTGCGTTCAACCAACTCCGTGGGGGTATTTCTAGCAAGAGCGGAAGCTTGGGCGAGTTGGTAATACGTTGAATTGGCTGTAAGCACGAATTAACACGCGGATAGAGAAGAGAACAACAACATATACGAGACGAAGCGCTACAATCAACTGAAATTTTATTTTGAAACAACAGTTGACTTATATACAATAATAAGGTATTACTGAAAGTCAAGAGACATATCATGGAGCCTAAACTAGGGACATATCATGGAGCCATAGCCTTAAAACTATACATTGTTACTGGAAGCACAAAGCCATTTTAAACCAGTTCGCCATGCGCCGATAGATATTGCAGTTCTTTTGCTGGCAGTGAAACGGACGGAACTCTGATGACGTCGTCACCTAACCTAAGAATTTCCGCGGCATCGTTCATTTTTCGGGTAGTCTGCTCTTTGTGTCGGCCTATTACCTTGCATTCTTCAAACACCGGCCTGCAGCCACTGCGGAGGCAATGGGAGCCTAGATGGCCACCAGCAGTATTTGATACGTTGTTGCTGTGTTCGCGCAGCCTTTCATTGAGGCAGCGGCCTGTTTGACCGACGTAACTTTTGTTGTATGGGTGGAGGGGTAGCGAATACACAACTCCTTTTTGAGCACAAACTTTGCTCTGTGCTGCTTATCGCACCTCTTCCCGTGTGAAGACTCACTGCTGCTTTTGTTGCAAATGTCGTTAAAATACGATAGTCTTTGTAGACATTTGCCAAGGAAATGCCCCCCTTTGCTTTCCCGCTCACCTCTCATGCTGTTCCTGTACCGTCGCGCTCATTCCAAGGTAAACACACAAAAGGATTGCGCAAGGCGATTTGAATTTACCGCG
This sequence comes from Haemaphysalis longicornis, assembly GCF_048455015.1. Classification (NCBI taxonomy): domain Eukaryota; kingdom Metazoa; phylum Arthropoda; class Arachnida; order Ixodida; family Ixodidae; genus Haemaphysalis; species Haemaphysalis longicornis. The sequence continues at coordinate 37,780,493 of NW_027526245.1, forward strand.
TACCACTGCTACAGGCCGGGTTCCTCGATGCCAGCGCTGCAGTACGGCGGAGACGCGCGTGAATGGAGGCGGCCGACTAGAAGGTTTATAAAGCCGCGTGGCCATGCTCCACGTGCTTTCCAAGCAGAACGTGGAACCTAGCTAGTGGAACCTTTCGTTGCTGTTGCCGTGTGATTTTTCATATGCCGCCAGGAGGCGGCGGTTTTCTGCAGTAGATGTAGAATATCAGTTGCTATCGAAAAACCAAGCATCCATGAACTTTTTAATAAAGGAACACTGTAAATATCCCTTGTGTACTAATTTCCTGTCTTATATTTGCGTAATGTATTGTTCTTGTTGAACAAATTTGACAAGTATGAACATATAAACCGGGCTTAGACGTGTACATGTGGCTGTGAGTATCAGAGTGGCGAGTTGGGCGAGTTGGTGTACTTGCATCTTGGGGAACAGCGCGAACTAACAGGGACACAATAAGAAAGAAGTGTACAGGACTAGCGCTGACTTTCAACTCGATTTATTGGAAAAGACGTAACTACTTATACATACACAGAATCCTCCTCCTTCACCACGTCACGTGCCCACACCAGCCAATGACATACTATCATGACCAAAACACTCCACTGTTGACCACGCACCTTTCTAACACTGGAACACCTTATCGCGACGACCGCTCCAAATAACTAAATTCTTTTTCGTGCAGGACAACTGATGTCCCACTGATACATTCACTACCTCACTTTCTGATGTAGTATGATTCCATCAACTCTCTAGTACGCCTGTTTTTATGCTTAAACAGGATATCAGTCTCGCGGAAAAGCGGATAGAAACGGTGCTTACACGTGCGGCAATGTTCGGCCAGACGTGCGTAATCATCTTTTTTAAGCTTGTTGCGATGCTCCAATAATCGAACGTTTAAGCAGCGACCGGTCTGACCAACATACACTTTTCCGCAAGATAAAGGAATCTTGTAAACAACAGCCACAGAGCACGGTACAAAGGCTGATACATGATTTAGTATACACGCACTTTTCTTCTTTCCCAGCTCATCTTCAGCACGCCGCTGGACGGCCGGACAAACGCTTTTTAATTTAACCGGGGAAGAAAACACTACGTCCACCCCAAACCGTGCTTCCACCTTTTTCAGCCCGTGCGACATCCTATGTACGTAGGGCAAAACAGCAAACTTTTTGCTCCTTTCCCTTAAGGACCCAGCCTCTCCTGCACCTCCCTGCTTTTTTAGCAGCCTTACCAGTGTATCTACCGTCATCCTGAGTGTGGTGACAGGAAAACCTGCCTCTTTAAGCCTAGAAACCTGACCATGAAAAGCCTCACAGACTGAATCAGAACAGGAACGTGTGAATGACGCCCGTAAGCAGGAGAAGGCTATTCCGTTCTTTATGAGCTTCGAGTGTCTTGAATTGTGATTCAACATTGGCTTTTTTTACCTTGGCTTATACAGGAAACACACATGATTTGATTTAAAGCGAAGCCGTAAGTCAAGAAACTGGAGTTCATCATTACTAGGTAATTCCAGGGTGAACTGCAGACCTCCTCCGTTTTCAGTGAAAACCTTTAACACATCCATACCACGTTGGCTAACCATGGTCCCCGGCAGAAACACCAAATAGTCATCAACAAAACGAAAGACTACTTCAACCACCCCCCGCAAGGCACTTTGCACCGCTCTGTCTACAGCGGCACGAAAAATGTTACTTAAGACAGGAGCTTTCTTGGAACCAATACAAATACCGTTACGGTGGATTAGTTGTTTATCTCCCCAGGCTACAACAGTGGCCTTCAAGTACACGGACAGTTCTAAAAAGGATTCGACAGAAACCCCGCAGTCATTCTTAAACCGAATTTTATCATTATCATCCTGTATACATGACTTAACTGCTTTAAGCAACTTATCATGCTGTAAGGAGTAATAAAGATAGACCACGTCGAGGCTAATAGCCTTGAAACCTCCCATCCTTCGTTCCTTCAGGAACCGGGCAATGGCCTCAGAGTTCCGCACCAAAAAGGGGTCGTGGAAACACAGCGACGACAAGTGTTTTTGAAGGAACGAGGCAACAGCCCGCTGCCACGCCCCAGCCTCTGAGACAAGAGTGTGGAACGGTATTCCTATTTTGAGGGTTTTTGCGGAAAAAAAGGCTTCAAGTAGCAACCTTTTTTCTTTCTTCACTTGACCAGCTAGCGACACTAAATTCAGGCTGTCAAGCAGGGTCAAGGCCTTCTGCTTTACTTTTACCGCATTCTCTGATACTGGAACAAAATTCTTATCTAGCGCTTCACTAACCTTATGTGCAAACATTTCATGAGGCATCACGACAAAACAGCCTTCTTTGTCAGAGACAACAACCCTGAAGTTCTCAGCCACAAGGTCGTCAATCACGCCACGCAAACTTGAAAGCCTACAATGCGTACCTATAGTCCTGACCAGCGTGTCCACACACTCAGTTGTGCACCGAGGTCGCTCCTCTTCAGGTGCCTGTTCGGAGATGCGTCTCGCTGCAGCCAATTTTTCGATGGGAGAAAACCGAGGTTCTAAACCGAATTTGGGCCCAAGGGACAACACATCTCTTGAGGAGTCCGCAAGTGACACTTCCCCAAGCACTAGCACCTCTCCTACTTGCGTGTGGTGCTTCTTTTTCTGGCGCGGAAGTTGGGTAAATGTTGAGGACCCTAGCACTTCCGTCACACGCACTGACGACCGGCTCCACGCGCTGAAGTCCCACTGCTGCGAAGTGAAGTCATGTTGTGCGCAGGACACACGGAGGCAGTCTTTGTAGTACCTTGCTTGTCGATGCCATTCCGCTGATACAATCTTGCAGACCCTTCTGGAATGACCAGACGATGGGTCAAGGACACCAAACAACCCACGCGCATCGGGTGGACAGGTTCTCAGTTAGGCGTACCATGAAGCTGTTCTCGCGCGGCAGACACAGACTGCTATGAGGGCACATAGCATTGCAGGGTTAGACTAAGTAAAGTTAAAACACTGAAAAGGCCCATTGTAGGAGGAATAAACTGTAGCAGGGTGGCGAGTTCGGCGAGTTGGTGTACTTGCATCTTTGGGAACAGCGCGAACAGGGACAAGTGGACAGGACTAGCGCTGACTTTCAACTCGATTTATTGGAAAAGACGTAACTACTTATACATACACATAATCCTCCTCCCCCACCACGCCACGTGCCCACACCACCTAATGACATGCTATCATATAGTATATAGTATAGACATAGTATAGTAGTATAGTATAGTAGACATAGTATCGTATAGTATAGACATAGTATATAAGACTATTGGGCAATATCAATTTTACTTTGGCCGGGTGGCTGAATCAAGTCACAGACAGACAGACGGACAGACAGACAGACAGACAGACATACAAATAGGCCAAAATTTTTGTGTTTAAGTAGCCCAAGAAAGACTATCGTCTTTAAAAGATGCCTCCGGCATCCCGCTTCCTCGAGGCGTTGTGTTTGACTTCGGAAGCTCTCGTCGACTATATGGTGGCAGGATTTCCGAAGAGCATTGTTGTAGCAAGCCTTAATGACAGCTCTCTTTCCCAGCTTAGAGTGAGCAGAATCAAACGGTAATAAAGGTTTGCTGCCCGTCGGCTCATACGTCCAACAGGTGTGCTCTGGGGAACATGAAAGCTTGATATCCAGGAACTTAAGTTGGCCTTGAACTGGCGCTTTGCTCTTAAGGGCGCGTAAATCGCAATTCCTCTGTTGAAAGAGGAAAGGATGCCACGCCGCAGGTATTCTTAAAAAGAGTCATCAATTCAGTAATATCTACGAGTGTGCCTAACCAACGACCTGTCATAATTATTCAGGCTATGTGCGTTGCCAATCCTAGCGATAAGAATCACAGCCCGAATTTTTTCTGCTTAAAAGAAGCACTATCATTTTTGTGTTTGCCAACTCAATCAGCTGATCACTTGCGTGTCCCAGTGATCACCTACGCAGCTATGCTGCCCTTTCTCGCCTTATAATAAGAGTAATGTGCAAAAAGTGCCGCGAGTTTACGCTCTGTCCAGTATTATGGCCGAAAATCGCTGGAAGCATGGACTCGGTTTTTTCAAAGGCGATGAAAGATCTCTTCTCTGACTGCGATAGTGTCTCTCATTACGCGCCCCAAATTGGTATGCAGGACGAGATGCAGCCTGATCGTCATACATCTGCACATACTTCCCCAAGGGCGGACAAAAAAATGATTAGTAAAAATCCCGATTACGACGCTCGCTTTGAACATGTAAAAAGTGGCGGGTGCCTCCATTTTTTGTGCGATCTGGACACAATATTCAGGGAGTGAAACTTGGCATGTAAAACTTTCGGGTGCGTTTTATGAAAAAGATTTAGCGTTCGAGTGCCTACATACATACATACACACATACATACGTACGTACGTACGTACGTACATACATACATGCATGCATACATACATACATATAAATACATACATATATACATACACACATACGTACGTACACACGTACATACATACATACATACATACATACATACATACATACATACATACATACATACATACATACATACATACATACATACATACATACGTACATACATAACTACATACATACATCAACCCATGCATGCGTACATACACATATAAATACATGCATACATACATGTGGTGCCATACAGATCGAGCTGGAATGCACCGCTTGGTTAATCGTGGTCAGGATGTATTTCTCTTCGTATTTCCTTTTTAATTTGCAGTTCACTCTTTTTTTATTCTTGCTGTCGTTAACGCTGCTGTGTAGCATCACGAGTGCGAGGCGTAGCACATGGACGCCTGTCTAAGCAGTCGACTGGTCCCTCGAGCTAGCACGTCTTCCACCCGAGTTCGCTCCCTAATGCAATAAGCCCGTATCGTATCCCCAGGGGCTTCTGCCATCATCCTACTTTCTACGTCCCGTTTGGCTGGCCTAAGTTTTTTTTTTCTTTCAGGGTGTTAACTAAGCCCATAGCAAAACTTGTTGAGCTACTTGGTTCATGCTTATCGGAAAGAATAAAAGGGCGCACCCTTTTATTCTTTCCAGTAAGCCCACAGGTCTCTTCCCCGTATGTCGGCTTCACTGTTATCGGTCTAAACATAAAAATAAAAATCTCCAGAATTCCTTTTGCGGGATTTAATTTCAACAGAAAACAGTGCGTTTGTGCAGCCGAAGATGAGAAGCTTAAAGAACGTGCGCACCGTGCAGTATACAGCGTGAATTTTATGCGCACTGGACACTGGAGGAACCCTAGAAAATCGTCCCCCCGAGCACTCCTCTAGCTCAACAAGGAGAAACGAGCGCGCTTTTGCAGAAACAAGCAGCCCTCCCGACAATCAAGCGGAATGGAGAAGGCACCAATACGAAATTTTGTTGTGTGGCCGCATGTTATGGCGAATATTTGTGGGCTGGAAATTAAGTTCATAGCAACGCACCAGTGAAGCAAGAAGAGCCTTGCCTCGTGCCTACTGCTCCTTGCCGCCTGGCCGCTAATTACCGACGGAAGACATCGACAATCATCCCATCCAGCCAAGCCGCATGGCGTCACTTCTGACGTCACGCGCCACCAGGACACTATAAAACCCCCGGCGACGCATCAACCCTTCGGGATTCGCGGCCACAAGTGGCAGCTGTGTAACCGCTGTGTTCTGCCTTTCTAGGTAGGAATTTGTCCACTAAATTCTTGTACTGAAAGCTTCTGTGGCTGCTTATCCCCCCCCTTTTGTTCCTATGGGTGTTGACGTGTGCATCAATCGGGTGCGCATCGGCAGGTTTTTTGCCTGTCGTTCGCTACAGTGCCTCTCTCAGATCCCTTTCGCCGCTGGAATGAATTTAATCAGCGTTCTCGGTCCGAGGCCCTCGACACTACTGCTGTCCGCGTGCTTGGCATTGCTCCTGCTTTGTGCAGGTGACGTTGAATCCAACCCAGGGCCTAAGATCTAGGACGTTCTAACTTTGTGAAAGAACTGCCATGAAGAAACTACGACTAATTTGAACGCAATAAAACAGCAAATCAGCACCATTGAGGCCCGTTTGACTGATATAAAAAAAACTGTGAACAATGTATCGAATTCCAAAAAACGTTTGACGTACTGGCTGATTCCGTGCAGGAAGTCAAGGCGAACGTTTGTAAAACAAATGAAGGTCTTGCGGATGTCGTTGATGACATGAACAACCGTATGAGGCGTAACAACCTTATCATTAAAGGCCTACCGGAAGAAGAAAATGAAGGATACGCAGAATCTGAACGTATTGTCAAAGAGTTTTTTTCAACCCACCTTGAAATCGAAGCTGGAGACATTGAGAGAGCCCATAGACTTGGGAAACCCCGGTCTGACTTTCACCGTCCCATTATTGTTAAATTTCTTAACTTTAAATCAAAATTGGAAGCCCTAAGTAACGCCTCAAAATTGAAAAATCTTGAAGAGCCCAAAGTCTGGCTAGAAGAAGATTTTTCACCCAAAGTACAGCTAGCCCGGAAAAAGCTGCGCGATTTCGCGAAATCGAACAGAAAAATCACCGAGAAATACACCGTGCGCTTTAACAAACTGCACACGCACAACTCCACTTTTTGTTATGATGCTGCAAATGACTGCGTTGTCAAGGTGGCCTCAACGAAAGCGCCCTCCCCACAATGAACTTCTAAAGGGCCCCTTTACAAATCGAAGTCAAGCAAACCGTTATCCTTGCTCGTAGCAAATTTTCGTAGCATCTATAACAAAATTGACGCCCTAAATGCTATTTTGTTCACGTGTTTGGCTGATATATTTGTAGGCACCGAAATATGGCTATCTGAAGATGTTCCAAACACTGAATTGACACTTCCCTCGTCATTTATGCTCTTTCGCAAAGATAGAGCGGGCTGCCGAGGGGGAGGAGTTATAATCGGTGTGACATATAGTTATCACCCATCACGTATTTCGATTTCCTCCCCTCTTGAAATCGTTTGGGTTTCTTGCTATTTCGAACACGTTCATTGCGTCATCGGTGCCTGCTACCGGCCACCTGATAGCCGGCAGGATTTCGTAGAAATTCTTAACGATTCTATCGATACCATTTTCCTCAAGTTCCCGAGTTGTCTATTAATTCTTGCCGGTGACTTTAATTATCCTGACATTGACTGGGCCTCCCTAACCGTTCATGCTCAACGTAATCGTCATGAACAACTAAGGTTTCTGCGCTTACTTCATTACCATAATCTCAAACAACTCGTACATGAACCGACGCGTGGCTACCACATACTAGATCTTATCCTCACAAATAACCCACAGCTTGCTAAAACAAACGTACTGGACGAAATCAGTGACCATAACGCCGTAGATTGCTCGTTGCTGTTACCACGTGCCGACAAATCTAAAGTTAAGAAACGTATCTTTAACGACAGCCGAACCAACACTGAAAAACTAAACGGTTTGTTGCAGAGCTTCTCTGAAGACTTTGAACTCAACTTTGCAAATCGTTCAGTGCAGCATAACTGGTGTTTGTTCCGCGATAAACTAAAGGAAGTAGAAGAATTATGTGTACCTAAACTATCAATAAGCGAAAGAGTAAATGACCCTTGATTTACTCGAGAAGTAAAAAGAAGCTTAAACAAAAAGAAAAGAGCATACCAGAAAGCGACTAAAACGAGCGACCCCGACGACTGGCTTAAATACAAGAGTACATCCAGAGCGTGCGCGGATGAAATTCGCAAGGCCAAAAATGATTTTTATAATTGCACGCTCCCAAACCTTTTAAAAACGGACCCTAAAAAATTTTGGAATGTTATTAATCCAAAGAACAAAAACTCTGCCCCACCCCTCACAAGTGAAGATGGCAAGACCTTGCCTGTTGCAGAATGTGCTGAAAAACTGAACACCTACTTCTCTCAAGTTTTCACTGTTGAGCGACCACTAGATAGCTCTCTCGATTTGCCGTCAGTAACCATTCCACACCCGTTCTCCGCTATCGTAATCACTACGCATGGCGTAGCCTGCGCAATAGATCGTTTGGCACTCAAGACTAGCTCCGGACCAGACGGAATTAGCGCGAAACTTCTAATATTAACAAGTCCCTTTTCGTCATATTTTCTTTCTCTGATTTTTCAACAATCACTTGATTCAGGATTCATACCAGAAGATTGGAAATCAGCGCATGTGACCCCTATTTTCAAATCGGGTGACAATACGATTCCCAATAACTACAGGCCAATTTCACTAACATCAATCTGTTGTAAATTACTCGAACACATATTATTCACGCATATAATGAACCACCTTAACCTGAACAAACTGCTCTTAAATAACCAACATGGGTTTCGTAAAGATCTATCCTGCCAAACACAACTATTCGAATTGGTAACGGACCTTCATTCCGCTCTAAACCTGTCCCGTCCTGTTGATGCAATTTTCATTGACTTCTCGAAAGCCTTTGATCGCGTGCCACATAAACGTCTGTTACTAAAAATTCGCCACCTCCAACTTGACCAAAACACAACACGATGGATAGAAGAATTTTTAACCAATCGTTTCCAGACAGTCAAATTAAACAATCATATTTCTAACCAAACACGTGTTTCATTTGGGGTCCCTCAGGGGTCTGTGTTAGGTCCTCTTTTATTCCTGATTTACATCAATGACATAGCATGCAGCCTAAAATCAGCAATTCGCCTGTTTGCGGATGATTGTGTAGTATATAGAGAAATATCTAATCCAGCCGATACAATTATCTTGCAATCTGATCTGATTAAGCTAGAGGAATGGTGTAGCCGCTGGCAAATGGATATCAATGTAGAAAAAACCAAACACATAATGTTTAGTCCTACCCCCGAGGCAGTTCTTGCTAACTACAAAATAAATGATACTCCAATAGATTTAGTTCAATCGTTTAAATATTTAGGTGTGTTCTTCACGGCGAATTTAAAGTGGACGCGCCACATAGAATACATAACTACTAAAGCCCTAAAAAAACTTGGCCTTCTCACGAGGCGCCTACATTTAGCCACCAAGGAAACCAGGTTTCATGCGTATAATTGCGTATAAATGCGTATATCCGGTCCTCACTACAATACGGTTCAATCATATGGCATCCTCAGGGCGCAAACTTAACTAACCTCTTGGAATCCGTCCAGAACAAGGCAACCCGGTTCATCACGTCCTCGTACTCGCGTTACCAAAGCGTATCTTCTTTAAAGGATTCACTTCATCTTCCCTCGCTTGCCACGCGCCGAAAGTTGGCTCGACTATCTTTTTTTCATTCGCTGTACCACAGTAGCACGCCGTTTTCCCAGCTTCATATCATTCCACCGCCTCATATCTCCGCCCGGGTAGACCACATTTTCAAAGTTAAACTAATTTTCGCTAAAACAGAAAGATATAAAAACTCTCATTTAGTCCTTGCAATCGCAGAATGGAACTCGTTACCTGCTCACATGGCAGAACTGTCCGATTCATCATCCTTTCAACATGCACTCAAAACTTTTCTTGAAGTTCTTTGATGTCGCATAAATCTTTCTTGTGTTTTTCTTTTTTTTTCTGTATCTTTTTTGCCCCCAGTAGAGCGTACTGGTTGCGCTCTTTTGTTTTTGCTTACTTTTTTAAGTGTATTTCGCGTGAAGCCCTTTTTTCATTCAATGTAATGTATTGTTGTTTGGCGTTGTTTCTGGGTTGTACTTTCAGTGTCTCGATGCAATAGTCATGTACACCATCTCTGCCTTCATTTATGTTCTGCTGGAAAAATGTACTGTACTTTTGATTATAACCCCACTGTATCCCCCCCTATGTAATGCCCATTCGGGCCTTTAGGGTATGTAAATAAATAAATAAATAAATAAAAATACCATTTCGTCTTTTTTTTCTGTTTCTGCTAGTGTGGAGTCTTGCATGCGATCGTCCAGGCAGGCCAAAAAATAGGTTCACTAAAGCTTCTGCACACCAAGTTGTGAGTTTGGAAGTCCGCCCTTCCATCGAAAGTGTCAATAAGAACACCGTTCTCCAACTAATGTGTGTAATATAACCAGATTAAGTTCGTATAATTTAATTGGTAGGGAAATGTACGTTGCTGTGTGGACACAATGCATCAGCTGTATAAACTTGTGTGTGCGTGCTTCTTTATTCTTGTTTCTTTTAGATGAATAAAGAGGACACTTTTAACAACACGGCGGAACATTAAATTAACAGACAAAAACTGCATGGACGTATATCACCCGGCCTTGTCACACATTTGACATCAAAAGGGGGCAAAACATTAACACGCAGTTTTTTCTTCCTGTTGTAATGGGCGTGCCCGCATTTATTCGATAATTCTTCCCGATAAGATGGGTGTCCGTTGAAACATTTCCTTTGTTTGAGGAACTATGGCGGCGCCACGTGTGAGTTTCAGTGTTTCTTTCTCCAAACAGTTGTGCGCAGTGGAGGGGAGTCCAATTGGTTTGAAATAGTCATGGCATTTTGGCAAAATCTTTGTGTGGGATTAAGAAATTTGGGGCTCTGCGCGCCAGACTGCACCTGGGCTGTCAGGTAAGCTGTAGTTGAAAGCTACGGATTAGTGTAGACCACCTAGAGACGTTTAACGTCCGCCGAAGTATCGACAAGCGGCGTTTTCGCTTTTCGCCTCCACCAGAAAAAAAATGGCCGCGTATCTGCTCGTCTCGTTGCAAATGTCTACGAAAGACGATACTCGACTGGCGCCCGCGCCAAGTATACGCCTCGAGCTTCGCGATCGCTGCGCCGCCTGCCGCCGCTTCTCCGCAGCGTTGACGGGATGTGCGCTGCGTGGCTGATAGGAGCTCGTGCAGTGCTTTGGTTCTGTTTCGCTTCTTTTGGCCTTTCCGCGCCCTAAACAAAACTTGTTATGGTGACGTCTATAAGCAAAGAGTACGTTTATGTCACTTAAAAAGCAGCTGCGTCTTCGTAGAGCACGCGATCGCCTGCAAGAGCTACCCGGGGACGCGGTTCTGCGCGCATCGTCGCCGCTCTTCCGGGCGTCGGCGACGGTAGCAGCATATCACCCCTGTCACCTCCAAATACGTCAGGCACAAATGAATTCTGCTGTCGCCTAATTTAGACCTGATACTGGCACAATGAGAGGTTGGCTTCATTTTGCAGCGTGGACAATGAATGCGGCTTCGTTTCGAATATATACGCCGCAGAAAAATATGTTTCGGGGATGTGATTACCCAATCCCGGACAATAACTTAAGAATATAAACTGTGAGAAAATGTTAAGTATATTCCAAGCCTGTACATCGTTAAATATGTGCCCACACACGCCATATAGCAAGAACCAAGGCAAGTTAATGAAACCACAGAAAACTAAATGCTGTGCAAGTGCGGAAGAAAATAATAGCTCTAAGGGAAATGAAAGAAAAAATACAGTGCCTGCAGCTTCTGACACGCTAAAGACGTTCCTCGAAACTTGAGCCTGGTAGGGCTCACCAGACCTACTATACGCGAAATGCACTGCTATTTCGACAGACATAGAGGGGGGGGGGGGGGGAGGTAGAGGAGGGGGACGCTGTGTACAAACGCGGAGCGGAATCAAGATGAACGTTTTAGTAATCACACACACAAATCTCGCGTTCACTGTCGTTCTGTTTTCCGACTTCAACGAACAGCTGATCGTTCGGCGGACGCATTTTTGGAAGTATATAGGGTAGGCAGTTCAGAAGCGACGACAGGAGTCGTTGGAAGAGTGTGGTATGTGATAAGACCCTCTGATTTCAGTTTCTCATTTATTCTGCAGGCTCCCTGTGCCATATGACGATGTTGTTTACTCGCGTACGCGAATTATATTCTAAGCCCGTCTCCGCGGTGCTCGCGAAGGATATGTGTAGGAGTTGAATGTTTACGGGCGCTCACCTCACCTCACGGGCGCTCACCTCACCTCACCTCACGTTTGTTGTGTGCTGATCCCCGAGTATAATTCTGCATTATCCATCGTATTTTCGTTGCATATTCCCGAAATTTACCCAGACTGGCTTGTAAATGGTGGTGATCAATATCTGAGGTATATTATTGGCAAAAGTAACTGGCGTGCTTTCAGGTATGAGTGTTCCACTGAATATGTAAGCGCACAAAACTGATTTACATCGTAGTGTATACCCGTAGCATGAACATCTGAGGAACCGGTGGTTACGGAGACACTGCTAGTAAATTCAGGGTAGTGTAACTACAACCGGGTCCATGATACGCCGGTTCCGCGACGCTGGCCTGTGACACACGCCTGGCGCTTATACAGACCGAATATACCACACAAAGATCGCGTCAGAAACATTTACGCTCTCGTAAACACACTCCAGTTGCGAACAGAGTGACTGCTACACTTAACCATGCATTTCCAACGCCCGCAAACGCTAAATCTCAGTCGTGAACATGCCGCAAAAGCAGCGGCGGCAGTGGGGAGCGGGACGTAGACTCCCGCGCCTGCTTTCGAAACGGGCCGCTAGGGGGATTTCAGTGGCGCCCCTACAGGCCGCGCTCGAGGCGTATACCAAATAAATGCCTCTCTTCACTTTCCTGCTCACCTCTGGTGCTGTTCCTCGCCCCTCTCGTTGCTCTCAAGTTAACACGCAAGAGGTTTGCTCAAGTTTGCTCAAGTCAATTTAAATTTATCGCGTTCCACAGCTCAAAGATATAAGCCTCGATATAAGCCCGTCTTCACCGTACGGCGAAGACGGGCGTATATCGAGGCACTTTACTACAACGTTGATAGCATCACGTTGCCCTACTCCACGAGCGTTCCAAGCGGAACGTGGAACCTATCTAGTGGAACGTTCGGTTGTGTTGGCTGTTAGATTTCTTAAATGCCGCCACGACCTATAGTATCGCTGGCACCAGCAGGCGACGTTTTTCTGCAGTTGATGTTGTATTTCATTTGCTGTCGCAAACATAAAGCACCCTTGAGTTTAAAAAAAATGGAACACTGCAAATATTAGTTATGTATTCATTTTCTGCATTATATTTGCGTTCTGTCTTGTTCCTGTTCAACAGTGTTGACAAGTATCAACTTTGACACCGCGCATAGACGTATAGTTTGGCTCTGGGTATGTCAAGTTTGTGTTTCACTTTGGCCGGGTGGCTGAATTGAGTCACAGACAGACAGACAGACAGACAGACAGACAGACAGACAGACAGACAGAGAAAGTTCTGCGTTCAAGTGACTCAGGAAGGAATATCGTCTTCGAAAATTTGCGCAGCTTGCATTAGTGGTGCAAAGCCGGAGAAGCGGTGGAACTGGGGGTCGACCTACCATCATCCGCCTTTGCTAAGTTTTCCCTGGGTTGTCTAGGCTTTGACGCGATACTCGTGGTTGCATCGTAGCCATTTCATACGTTCTCGAGCCGCAAAACAACAGCGTTCGCGGTGCGCTTCTTCTTCCTAGAGTCACATACTTCTTCGGCCGACCTGTGTTTTGCGGGTGTTTAAACCATGTGCTCGTCGCGGAGTCACGAGGCGGTGTGTGTCTGATCGCTCGCTCTTTTCAAGCGGAGCGAGAGAGAAAAGCAAAAGGCTTAGAGTCCGGATTGCTACTCGACACCGGGGAAAGGGTGTCCAATGAATGAAAGAGAGAGCAGGCAAAAAAGAAGGGAAAGGAGCAGGGCCCCGCACACACTTTAGTCTTGTCGCGGCCACTATAGTCTTTCGGCTAAGCCTGTGTTCTTCATAAAACGCAGAAGGGCTTTTTTTGCCTTCTGCGAAGTCGATTTTAGTGGTCGGTGTCCTAAAACAGTCTCTACTGTGAACGGTTGATTGTCGAATCGTTTGAGCTCGGCGGCCAAAACACGTCTTTCTGATGTATACTGCAGTCAACGACCAAGCACATGTTCGATTTTCTCTTCAACCTCACAGGCGTCGCAGTGGGCACTACTGGCCATCCCGATGAGGAAGGAGCAGGCGTTTCTGAAAGGCACTCCCAACCACATTCTACAAACTAATTAGACTGGGATCGAGATAGCCCACACGTAAGATGGCGCTGGAGGAGAGGGTCCTCATTATGGAGGCGCGGATCCACAAAGTGCGGTGTATTCCATTGAGCAATGGAGGTCCTGCGGGCGAATTGATGAAGCAGGGTCATTCGATGCCAAATGTCCCAGCCGTAAAATCGACCATCACGGATTTGCTCAGTAAAAATTGTGGGTCATCCTAGCAAAGCCAACAATGCTCCCTGGAAGTGGTTCTGTCCAAAAAATTTTTGTTCTTTTTCTAGCGGCCCTTTAACGTCCAGCGTTTAAAGCAAACTTACGTCTGTAAAAAAAGTTATGAAAAAGTAACTTCTCTTACAATGGCAACAATTTTTTATGAACATCATGTTGAGGCCCTGGGCTGCTCGATGCCGCATTTTAAAAATATTTTTCCTTTTCTGTGCTGTGATTACGCCATTCAGAATATTAATGATGTCGACCAGTTTCAAAGGTTTTTGCAAATACGAGCACATTCTCTCAGCCAATGAAGCATTTGTACCTGTATCTCAACATTGTGGAAAATTGGTAAAAACACGGCGTAGAGCTAGCGGTGGAGCTAGCGGTGGTGCGCCCATTCCATGAGTACGGGTAACTCAATGGCTGGACATAAAATGTGCATTTAAAGCATCGGGTTAGGCAACTCCCGCTAACGCATACAAATAAACGCGTTTAACTCGATGACTCCGCAGCTTTTTTTTCATAATTTTTGGCATGCTTAAAAGCTACCACGTATAACGTACCCTGGTTCTTTAAATGCACGTCCAGGTCCAGCGTGCCGTTGAGTTACCCGTACTCATGGATGGGCGCACCACCGCTAGCTCCACGTTGTAGTTTTCCCACTAACACGCTAAATATTCATTTTTCCTGTACCGACGCTAGAAACACCATTTTGGCGAAAGGTATTCTTGTAGCGCAAACCGTCTGGCTCGCGCCTCTTTCATGCAGGCAGGTGCATGCCGTGCAGAGAAGACGCTGTGTGGAACAACGGGGTGAAGTAGTGTCGCGGTACAAATTAAAATTTTTTTCTCGACAGCCCCCCCCCCCCCCCCCCCCCGCCAACGCATCCCTCTCGAACTACACGATTGCATCTCCGTCGCCCCAATACCCAAGAATATGCACCCCCTTCATAACCAGGGTCGCCGACAAGCCCGGATTCGAATGCTTCGCAAGATGCTTCAAGTCAAGCCATGAGAAACCCGCTACGTTGACGCCGCCAAATATGCCGATAAACCAGCCTTCGCAATTTCAACAGTAGACCACCGAGGAATTGAATTGGCTTCCGCAACAGTAATTGGCAACGACTCCACAACTGCAGAAGAAATCGCAATAGCCCTCGCAGCCACTACATCTCAAGACATTATCACCATCGTCACAGATTAGCAAGCTGCCTGTCACCATTAGGCCGCTGGTCACATTGCTCCCTTAGCCCTCCGCATCCTACAGTCCATCCATAACCCTCCTTACCTCTACATTCTCTGGACCCCGGGACATGAGTCTCCGGAGGTGAATGAGGCGCCTCATGCTGCCGCCGGCGCGCATATCTACCGGGCGTTCCCCTCCAACACTCCAGCATCACCGTCGGAAGTCTACCATTCTGTGCCTCAAAATTTCAACGACATCCTCGAACATTACCGCCTCGAACGCCGCATCATTCCCCCACCCCACGACAAGTTGACTAAGGAAGAAGCCACAACGTACCGCCGCCTTCAAACCAACACCTACCCGCACGGCACCCTCCTCCACGCCATTCATCCCACCTGCTACTCCGCCACCTGCAAGTACTGTCCCCAACCCTGCACACTGTATCATACGATTTGGGCGTGCTCCCACACACCATCCCTCCCCCCTACTCCTTCCCCTAACCATGAGCAGTGGGAAGGCATGCTAGCCAGCCCGGACCCCGGCGATCAGCTTCGGCTGGTTGAAAGGGCCCGCCTGGCAGCGACCGCCCAGGGACTTCTGGACTGAGAAGACCCCCCATTGCCACTACTACAAAAACTAATATTGAAATAAAGTTTATTCCTCCTCCTCCCTCCTCCTCTGCTAAAACAAAAACTGTTCTGATTAAACTTCCTGAGATAAGCTGAGTATATTTGTGCTAGGGAATGGCTTGTATTTTATATTTTTACTACGAGCACAACAATGCGCAATTTCAAGGTGAATATGGGCCAGAAAGGAGATTTTTCCAAGTTTGACAAACGTTTTCTCGCACATTTCACCTTTTTTCGGTGTAAATATAGCTTTTACCAATTTTCCACTATGCTGAGATACAGGTACAACTGCTTCATTGGCTGAGAGAATGTGCTCGTATTTGCTAAAAATGTTCGAAAATGCTCGACATCGTGTATTTTCTGAATGACGTGATCACAGCAAAGAAAAGTAAAAATATTTTAAAAATGCTGCATAGAGCAGCCCAGGGCCTCAACACGACGGTCACAAAAAATGGTGACCATTGTAAAAGAAGTTACTTTTTCATGAATTTTTTCACAGACGTGAGTTTGCTTAAACCATGGAGGTAAAAGCGCGGCTAGAAAAAGAACAAAATTTTTTTGGGCAAAAACACTTTCAGGGAGCATTGTGGGCCATGCGAGGATGACCCACAATGTTTACTGAGCAAATCCGTGATGGTCGATTTTACGGCTGGGACATTTGGCATGGGATGAGCCAGCAGCCTAACGGCATCACTCCTTGACAGCGGGAGCAAGATGGTCCTTTCACTGCCATGACTGTCCGGGCAGCTGTATCAGCCAAAATATTGCCAGTTAATCCCCAGTGACTTCGAATCCACTGAAAGAAAATATTGCGGCCCTTTATGACAGCCTGGTGAAATAATTCTTGAATTCCTGCCACCAGTTGGTGCAAAGACCGCTTACGAACTCAGGAAAGAGTGTTGTGTGTGTCTGTGCCATTCGTGTGGAGTGCAGAATTTTGAGGGAACGCTTCTTCCACCGTTGGCGTTTTGGGTATAAATGAGACCTCCCCCCCCCTCCGCCCCCCTCCCCCCAAGCGCTGTAGTGCGTTCCTGTTTGAGCAGTGCATCAATGCTCAAACAGTCATGTACTGTAAGCTCGCCCGTCGGGGCATTGTTCTCTGGCTTCGGCCATCTCTCGCCATGAAGTAAAAAAGTTACGTTTGCTTTCGGCTTCTGGTCTTCTTCGAGGCAGCAACATTGGCTGGCCGCTCGCTTCACCACGCTACCACACGCATGTGGGAGGCGACGGAGATCAGCTCGGGTACGCCTTCCCGTATGCAGCAAAGGGTTGTCAGCGGTGGGATGACAACGTCGCAACACAACTCTCTGTGTTAACATTGTAATTGTCCTTTTGGTTAGCTTATTCCTTTAAACTTGCCATCAGTTATATCCAAGTCACATTGACGATAGCGTTCCGTATTAAGCATACACAGTGAAAGGTGGTTCCATTAAATCACTGTGCTTATGCTTTCCTCGCACCATCTTGCGCAGTACGTTCGAACAGTATGTTCGAACATCGCACACTATGTTCCCTATACCAAATCCGCTCACATCGTATAAAGCTCTGAGATAGAGGCAGAGAGAGACAGACAGAGAGAGAGAGAGAAAGAGAGAGAGAGAGAGAGAGAGAGAGAGAGAGAGAGAGAGAGAGAGAGAGAGAGAGAGAGAGAGAGAGAGAGAGAGAGAGAGAGATGAGACTTTATTCAGTGGCCCAATAGATTCTCAGAGGGTCGGTGGCCGAGTCCAGCTTGGACCTGATAGCAGCGCCTGGGGCCGGGCCGTTCATGGAGGCGAATGCTGTGTCGGGTCTCACTGATGCACCGTGCAACTACAGCCCCCTGCTGCTAGCAAACTACGCACCATCCCCGAGACTCCGCACTTCCCCCCATACGTCTTTTTTGGACCCCCGCCCACTCGGGCCCAGATGGGAACGAGGTGGATCACGAGCTGGCCTGCGAGCTCACCAACCAGGCGTCAGATCATCCTGCCCCTCCGCCTCTCCCAGCCCCTTTCCTTAGTTTCCAAGATATCCTAAAACCAGCCTAGGTTTTAATCTACCGCAGAGCGAACGCAACGCACCCCGTTCACATCGCCATTCATCTATCAGCAGTTTCAGCATGATTGCTCGGCAGCGACATGGCAACTGGTTCGCTGCCGTATTTCAATCAAATACAAGTTCACACGTGCGACTGCTGTGGACGAGGGGGCATACACAGGGCACGCATATATTTATACCGCACATATGCGTGACAACAATCAGCCGGCGTTCGGCCGGCCCCGCTGAAGTGAGGGCCCCGCACGCCGTCATTGCCGCAGGTTGAACTCCCGCCGCGAGTATTTGCGACAGAGCACATGCGATACATCGCCCCCTGCGTCTGCCAGGCCGCGAACCAATGCAAAGTTGGTTTGTAGCGATGTGAGTCCGAGGAGCCCGCGCCAAAGCTCGGCTTCGTCGTTTTCGACTGCCCCGCGAGAACCGTGACTGGCTGAATACACTTCACTGAAGTGAAGAGCGCAGTCGTGGTGGGGGTTACACAGAGACACGGTGTAAGAATATTCCTACACCGTGCACAGAGAGGAACATGCGCTTTCTCTCATCTTTCCCCCCCCGCCGCGAAAGTCCCGTCGAGGCTGTGCTGCCATCTCGTGAATGTGAACTAAACTGGCTTCTCGCTGCCGTTTCCGAGAGACGCCGTACTATCGGGAGAAGGGAAGGGATGAGGAGCGCTGCAGCCGACGGTTCCAGCATTCGAAATTCCTTGGAGCTTAATATGTATGCTGTATTGAGGGGTCAGTACAGCCTCAGAGCAAACAGCAAGTTAAAGACCGAATCACTTTTTTGTGTCTCGTACCTCTCTTGGCTCCCCGTTTCATAAACACATTTGTTCCCCAATGCGTTCCAATGTGTTCCAGCTAGGAGCACATTGGAACACTGCTGCAGGCGAGCCCTGGCGTTGACGTAGAGTGGCCGGGTAATCGCGATTTGCTTCAATTCCGGGAAACCGAGGAATTATCATAGGTTGTTTCAGTTGGTCGGACTTGGGGTAACATCTCTTCTTTCGGATACGGCAACAACTTGGAGAACAGCAACGCAAGAATGTGGTATTGCGACTAGCATCAACAAAAGACAGCCGTATTTATCGCCCTCACAACAGCAGATCGCGTTCACGCCACGTCCGATTTCACCCGTTCATTGTAGAGTGCGGAGCAAGGGGTGGCCAGCTGAAGGGCAGCTTTAGCTGTAGCTTTCCCAGGCTCCACCCGCTAGATATGAAAACCCCAATAATTTAATCATATCAGATTCTGCAATTTAAAATGCAATATGTGGGCCTGCTCAGTATTGTTTTCACGCAAGGGAACGCGCATGAGATAAGAGGCTTTCTTATCGGACGAGTGTTGCTGTGACGCTAAGGATGTTTCATTGCGAGGAAGTAAGGGGTGACATGGCAGGACTACCTCACACATCGCTCACCAGTGCCAATAATACCCCTCTTTCTAACGTGCCAGGTGTCTGCCACCTCGTTCCCCCCACTCCATCTCTCTCTGTTTTTCTCCAGCATTGGTGACAGTTGTGTTAACATTGTTCCAGGAATGAACTTGACGACCGACGGTGATTGGCTGCCTCTTTGATGCTCCGGCCGACCATTAGCCGAAGCCTTAAAAAAGAAACCCGCATATAATGTGCCTAGATTTGTCAGTTGTCATGTGTTTTTTTTACTTACACGCTCGCGTTCGCGAGGCAGTTGTGAAAACTCGCCGTAAAGGCTTAAAAGCGCAGCCACGTTGTTTCGCTCTCCTCTGCCCGAGCAATATTGCAATGATATTGTTGGTAGCCTCGAAATGCGCACGGTTTTTTCCACCAAGCTGCGTATATTATATGACAGAGTGTCGCCCCCACGTGACTCAATTCCGGTCCTCCTTTAATACGCAGACACTCAAAAGCCGATTATAATGCAGGCTGTGCACGTATAGCTAAGTGACATAGCCAGAGGGCCAGAATGTTCCGGTGGTCAGAAAGTAACACCACATTCCCCAAGACGTCAGGGAGGGACGGTTACAGCGATAGGTCGACGCAAAGAACATAAAAAAGGCGATGCTTTCAGGGCGCGTGAATCACGCGCCTCTCGAGATCTAGATAACGCTTCGAGCCCGCACGGGTAGATTCTCTTGGCTCCATCTTCGGAACAGGCAACAGCTTTTCGGGCCACTGAGTTTGAAGACCGAGAATGAGCTGCTTCCACGTCGGTTGTGCATGCTAGCAGCCTAGCGTGCCTCTACCTCCGAACAATTTGAACTTAGGAAGGGCAGCGAAGCCTCCAATGCCTGTGCGTGCTTTTACTGTGCCAATCGCGTTGCGGGGGATTGCCGAGAGCGGCAACTCCGCGAAAATGAGGAAATCGAAAGAGTATCAGTTTCCCACTTATCCGCCCCATTTTACATCCATGTTACATTCGCGGGGTGCCACGGTGCGCCACGGCACCGCGAAATGCGGGAGGCTCATGCGCACACGTCGCAACTCGAGTGCGTGATCAAACTCACAAGTCTGCGCCCGCGAATAGAGTACTGTGAGTACACTACTCATGAGTACTACAAACGAGTGTATGCAAGCACGATTACAGTACTCGCGAGTGTTCTTCTCATGAGTGGTACTCGCGAGTGCATGTACTTGTGAGTACAGTACTTGCGAGTTCATGCACTCGCTAGTAAGTACTCGCAAGTACTGTACTCAAGAGTGCTACATTCGCTAGTACTGCAATCGCGACTACTGTACTCACGCGTACATTTGCTCCTGTCTGTACTCACTCTTCAGAGAGCACTGACGTTCTCGTCCGGATTGGTACTTACTCATCACCATGATCACTCGTGAGTTTCAGTACAAATGAGAACAAATAGCTGTACTCACGGGTGATTATGCCGAGCTATGGCCTTGAGGTACTGCCGCCTGAGAGCAGGTGCAGAAAACTCGCGCAATCGAGCAACGAAGTTCACGGCCGTACGTTGTCTCAGGCCGAGTGCTCTGATAATTTCTCATTTCACCCCTGGCTGTAGCATGCATATACATGCGCCACAAGAAAGCACGCACAGTACCCCTTCGAGCCCACAAGCATGCAACTTTTGACTGTCTTTGTTCCTGACGCGAGACATGCTAAGGAAACCAAAACTGAAACAAAGCAGTGCGGAAGAATTACATATTCTTTATATTGATTGCCAGCTCCAATTGTATCTTTTGAAATCCCCCAGACTAGCAAAGTTTTCCATGAGTGAAACTTAAACGCAAAAGTTTTTTACAGGGACGAGAAAGGGAACAACACAGGCGCTTACTACCAACTGAAAGTTTTAATGAAAACGAATACACATTTATACCACCTCCATACCGAACAACCCAGCACGTGTGCCCTTCGCACATGCGTACGGCCGTACAAGAGAACCGCCCCATTCCCTTCTCGTTTCTCTTCTCCTTTCCCTCATCCTCAACTCCCTCTCCTTGAGAAGTTGCACTTTATCTAAAATACTCAGCGACGGGTGACTTATACAATCGGGACCCTTAATCCGGATATGGAAGGCTTCTGCAAGTTCCCTGGTGACACGGTCTCTGTGCTTAAAAACTACTACCGTGTCCGTGAAGTGTGGCTGACAACGTGGCTGATAACCGCATTTAGACCAGTGCTGCGCCAGGTGCGTGTAGGGCTTTCCTTTCAGAGAAGAGAGAGAGAGAGAATCAACTTTTACTGAGCCCTTTAAAAAGGTGTGTGCGCGCAGGCACCAGATGGGGTGGTTCCCTAGTCACGGGATCCATATGTGTCCAGCAGCTCCTGGCCCCTGGCCACCAGTCCGTACTGAGTAGCGAGGTCGGGGCTGGACAGCAAGGTCTCCCATCGCTCGAGGGGGTTGGGGATAGGGGTGGGGGGAAGGGAAGGTGGGGGGTCTTGAGTTTCGTGCACTCCCCTATGATGTGCGCGAGAGTGCCTCTCTTCTCCTTGCAGAACGGGCAGGAGCTGTCGTGCTCGGCCGGGTACATTCTGTTCAGGAGCACAGGATGCGCCAGCGACCCCGCTTGCATGCGACGAACAATCGTCTGCTGTCGTCTGTCCAGCTGCGGATGCGGACCGGGAAGCCTACATCGCTCGTTTCGGTACATTTGGACAATCTCTTTGTAGCTCGTGGCGGGGTGCGGTAGCTCGTCCTCGGCCCGGATTGACATCTCTCGGGCGTGGTGGTCGGCCAGGAGGTTGCCTTCCACCTGCGAGTGAGCCGGGACCCACACGAGCTTGATCGCTCGTCCCGGTGGTCTTCGTTTGTTCAGAATGGCTAGTGCCGCGGGAGAGACTCTCCCCCTCCGGTAGCGCGCGTATGCCATCTTGGAGTCGGTCACCACGGTCTTCGCCTCCGGCGTAGCCAGGGCGAGGGCCACGGCCACCTCTTCTGCTTCGCCCGGGTCCTTTGTGCGCACCGACGCACTGTTGACCAGTTTGTCGATGGTGGTGACGACCGCCGTTGCCTTCGTGCCGTGTTTCGGGAGCGAAGCGTCGACATAGAGTACCCGAGGGTCCTCTTCCAGCTGCCGGGCCAGAGCTTTGGCCCGCGCCGATCGCCTCTCGTCGTGCCTTCCCGCTTGCATGTTACGGGGAAGGGGTTTAGTCTCGATTGATTTTTGCCACTCCTTGGGTAGCGCCACCATCTCTGGCTGTGGTTCGATCTGCCATCCGATCTTTCTCAGGACGGCCCGGCCGTGCTCGGTCTTGCTCAGCCGTATTCGTTGGTTCGACAGGTGGGCCTCAATCAGCTCTTCCGTGGTGTTGAGCGTGCCCATGTCCATCAGACGTTGCGTCGACGAGTACATCGGCATGCCCATGGCGGTCTTTGTTGCTTTTCTTACGGTCGCGTTGAGCGCTTCCCTGTCCGCCTTCGTCAGCCGGAGATACGGGGCGGAGTAGGTGACGCGCGACACGACGAAAGCCTGCACCAGGCGCAAGGCGTCTTCTTCCTTGAGTCCTCTGTTGCGGTTGGCAACTCTTCTGATCATGCTCGTAATCTGTTCTGACGTGTTCTTGATTTTTGTCAAAGCCGCCGTCGCCCTGCCATCGCTTCGCAGCAAGTCCCAGAATGCGGATCTGCTCGGTCGGCTTGATGTGCGTGCCTTCGATGGAGATGGTCATGTTCGGCGGCGCCTCTTTCTTCGGTCTGCCCGGTTGCACCATGAGCAGCTCCGATTTCTGTGGAGCGCAGCTCAGGCCGCAGGACTTAGCGTACTCGTGGACGGTCGTTGCCGCTCTCTGCAGCACCTCCTCCGCCCAGGCGTCTGAACCCGCGCGACTCGTCCACACCGTGATGTCGTCGGCGTAGAACGCGTGGTCCACGCCTTCGATCTGCTTGAGTAGTTCGGGTAGGGGGAGGAGGGCGAGGTTGAAGAGCAGAGGCGACAGTACCGACCCCTGAGGGGTGCCCCTGTCTCCGAGCTCCACGGGCTCCGACCGTTCCTGGCCTATCCGTATCGTTGCCGTCCTCTTTGTGAGGAAGTCCTTGATGTAGCCGAAGGTCTTGCGGCCACATCCCGTCTTACTTAGGTTCTCCAGGACACTCGCGTGAGACACGTTATCAAAGGCCCCCTTGAGGTCCAGTGCCAGTATCCCCCGCGGTGAGTTCTTCGTGGCTCGCTTGACTACCAGTTCGTTCAACTGGACGAGGACGTCCTGGGTGCTAAGGTGTTTCCGGAACCCGTACATGGTAGCCGGCATCTGGTCCGTGTCGTCCAAGAACGCTTGAAGTCTCCTGAGAACCATGCGCTCCACGACCTTGCCCTCGCAGGACGTGAGCGAGATCGGGCGCATGTTCTCTATCGTCAGTGGCTTTCCGGGCTTCGGTATGAAACGTACCTCGGCCTCTTTCCATTCGGCAGGCAATCGCGAGCTCTCCCACGCCTTGTTGATGTGACCCAGGAGCCCGTGCGCTGCCGTGTTGCTCATGTTCCCGAGCAGCCTGTACGTAATGCCGTCCGTTCCCGGCGCGCTCTTCTTATTGCTATCGTCTATTGCTGAGAGGAGCTCCGAGATCGTGAATGGCTCGTCCAGAATTGGGTTCTCGGGACCGTCGTACTCTTCGGGTATCGGGTATTGACCCTTTTCCGTCTTGAGGTAAGTCTTCTCCAGGTCTTTCATCAGTCGCTGTCCGTCCCCGTCGTAGGCGTTGAGGACCTTGGTCAGGTTACGGTTGCTCGCAGTCTTGCTGCTCAGCGGGTCGATCAAGTGCCGCAGCAGGCACCAGGTCTTGCGCGCCGACAGCTTGCCTTGCAGTCCGTCGCACATACTCAGCCAGTTTTCGCGGCAGAGCTTGCTTGCGTACTCCGCGATCTCCTTGTTCAGGACCGCGATTCGTTTCCCAAGCTTCTTGTTGTGGCGTTGGCGCTTCCACCTCCGCGTTAGGGAGTGGCGCGCTGCCCACATGTGCGCGAGTCGGGCGTCCACGAAAGGGGTTTGCGCTGTCGTCACGATCTCTTGCGTGAACTTGTCAAGCGCGCTCTTCTGCACCCGTGCCCATTCTGCGTACGTTTGGTTCTTGTAGTCTTCCAATTCCTCGGCCGACTCGTCGTTCTCTAGGTCCGTCTGCTTGCGCATTCGGTCCCAGTCGGTCACTCTGGCTTTGCCCAGGGTTGCCCGATATCTTGGTCCGTTGATCGTTAGGCTTATGATGTTGTGGTCGGAGCCCAAGTCCACGTCTTCGCACTGCCAGGTTACCGCCGCCGTCCCTGCGAGCCACGATAGGTCCGGCGTGGTGTCTCGGCTAGCGCTGTTCCCCTTGCGGGTGACGACGCCCGGTTCGTTCAGGAGGCTTAAGTCGTGGTCCTCCATGGCCATGGCTAGGCTTTTTCCTCTCTTCGATTGATGTCTGTAGCCCCACGTTGGGTGAGGGGCGTTGAAGTCGCCGAGGATCAGGAGCGGCCTGCTCCCCGCCAACCTCTTCGCCTCCCTCACGGTCTTGTCGAAGTCGTAATGCCTCTGTGACGGCCTGCAGTAGGCGCTCATTACAAACAAGTTCCCTGCATTACCGATCGTTCTTGAATGAAACTCGACCAGCGTGTGCTCGCAGCCGTGTTGCGCGGTGACGTGCTGCGTTGCGGCGACGTTGTTGCGCACAAGAATCGCCGTGCCGCGCTCCGTCGGGTCCGTGTACGTCACGTATCCCGGCAGGCGCGGTTTGCCGTGAGTCTCTTGCAGCGCCACCACGTCCGGCTTCTGGTCCAGGCTCTCTATATGAAGTAACAAATCGCAGTCCTCGTTGCGTATGCCTCTACAGTTCCTTTGATAAATGATCGTGGTTTCCGCCCCGCGATTAGTTTTCTTGTTACTTGTCTTTTTCATCATTTTCAGATGTTTCGATGCGACCGCGCCTGTACGCGATCGATTCCTTGATTTTATCCATTCGCTTTTTCCTCATGGCCGCGAGACGGTTTCGTACTGTTAGGTTGGCGACCTTCGCCGCCAGTCTCTCATGCTTGACTGATAGCGTCTCGACCTTTGCCTCTACGTTCCCTAGTCTTGCTTCGATGCCCTCGAGCCTGACATTTATATGATTGATGGCCTCGAGTATCGCTGCCAGCTTGTCGCCCTCTTGCGGCGGTGTTGATTGGTTTGGTATCTGCTGTGCCGGTGCTGCCGTCTCGCGGTCGACGGTGTTTTCGGCGTCCATCGCTTCTTGCGTTCCCGGTGCCTCTTGCGTGGGCTTCGCCACCCCACCCCGCGCTAGGCGGGTCGAGGGGGGGTCCCTCCGCGGCACCTTTCGTTGCTTTTCTGTGGCGTCCTCTGACGCTACACTCGCCTTGGTTACTCCGTTAGCCGAGCTACCGCTAGCTAGCGCATCTATTTTGTTCATAAGCGCTCTGATCTGCGCGTTTTGCTCCTGAATTTGGGCGTTCTGCCTCTCAATTATTTTCTTTAGTTCTGCACTTTCGTCGCTTTGCTTCGCGACGTTCATGTTAGAGTGGGAAGGGAAGGGGTTGGGATTGAGGGGCGGGAAGTCCTTGTCGTTCGTTACTCGAGCGACGGGAGACCCGTTCGTCCAG
The DNA here is from genome assembly GCF_048455015.1 of Haemaphysalis longicornis. NCBI lineage: Eukaryota > Metazoa > Arthropoda > Arachnida > Ixodida > Ixodidae > Haemaphysalis > Haemaphysalis longicornis. The sequence continues at coordinate 37,806,488 of NW_027526245.1, forward strand.
CCCACCTTTTTGCGAAGGGCACCCGTGCTGGGTTGTTCGGTCTGGGGGAGGTATAAATGTGTATTCGTTTTCATTAAAACTTTCAGTTGATAGTAAGCGCCTGTGTCGTTCCCTTTCTCGTCCCTGTAAAGAACTTTTGCGCTTAAGTTTCACTCATGGAAATTGCGAACCAACTAGCTCGTCTCTCCATTTTGCTTTAGCAAAGGTTCTCGTGTGCATTTATTTTACACGTACCTGCATCAGTGTTTCTGTAAGAAAAACGGTTATACGGGCTGCACCAACCCTGCGCGCCAAATCTCACGATTTATGACGTCAGAAATCGTACTGCCAGAAACAAAATGGAGTAAATCGACCAGACTTAGGGGAAATCCCCAAGGTGGAGTACGTTTCTACTCCGGTTAAGCGGTAGTCCCAGGTTCGAATCCTGGACCAGGAAAATTTTTTCTTCAACTGCGATGTTTCTGAGGAAGCTGTATATCTTTCCTTTGTAGCCGTACTGCTGCATTCAGGTGGATGTCGAACTTTCCTTTGCAGAAACAAAACGGAGGCGGCGATGCCTGATGTTACATATTTGGTATTTTTCTGAGTTTAGAACAAGCAAGTGCTGCTTTGAGGTACACATTTGTATTCAAGGTACCTTAATCTATTTATATAAGCGAACTTGCATTATAACACCCCTTGTCCAATTTTATTTCAGTAATCGCTGCCGTTGGGGCCCTCCCCCGTGTTCAATCTGAACAAACACCTTTTAGAAACTCACTCAGCGCCATTCGGGCCGCTGTAGATGTTATTTTTCAAGCGACAAAACGCAAGGAATATGTCGAAACTTTCAAATTTTGCAATACAGTGCTCGCGATATTGTGATCGCACAATAGGGCAGGAGTGGCGTAATATGTGCCAGCACTGCAAACACAGCTATTAGGGTGTTAACCACATGTTCGCGTTTAAGTAATGGGATCAAACGCAAAGAACACGAGACCTCGCTTCGAGTGCACGGTCATGTGTCTTCGCGGTGGCTGAGCTCTACATCTGCTAATCGCACAAGCAAAATTCTGTGACGTCCTAGCAAATCGCCGGAAAGTGACTCACCAGTCGAGGTCGTTTATTTGTTCGACGTGTGCAATAAAAATTGGTATCACTGTTATCGGGACAAAGATAGCCTGCACCCTCGTCACTCCTCGTTCTTGTGACCCACTTCCAGCTTTTGTAGCGCTAGGAAAGATAACAGCACCAGATAAGTGTGCAGATTTTCGCTGTGCTTGTGGGTCAGAAATATGGCAGCTAGGCTGACGTCACTGCAAGCCTACTAATTAACCAAATGTGTTCTTCGTCTTCCCGGCCATCTTAAGAAATAACAAAAGGGCCGTGTTGACTTCGATTTCGACAATGACCGCAGTCAATACATGTTGCTGCACCTAAAGTGTCCACCGTGTCTCTGCTCCTCGATAGACTTGTCTAGCCTTGTTTTCTGTGTGTAGAAATATCTTGCCGCCCGATTTGTAAACACGGCTTCATGGAAAGCCACCCAACCTGAAGCTAATCCTTTCAG